>NW_027106117.1:909739-917179 GCF_000696795.3 Halyomorpha halys | reverse complement strand
ATGCGGAATAAAGGTTTTAGAAAGGTGTTGTCCAAAGGTTTGCGATTTTTGTTCGTCAGTTCTGGTCCAGGTTTGGGATTCGGTGAGAAGAGGATTAATTTTAATAAATAAAATGAAAAAGTTAATTAATGTTTTTAAATATATACATAGAATCTATAGAGAAGAAAATGATGGTTTTTGGCGAGAAAGAAGATAGTGAAAAATACTAGATTTAATATATATAAAATTTATTTAAGGTTAGTGTATTTTTTTATTTTAATTTTAAAGGTAAAATTAACTCACTAATTTTAATAAATAAAACAAAATGTTCAACGTTTCGGCAAAAACGCCATCTTAAGAAACAAAAATTGGAATTATACATTATAGTACAAATATTGAAGGTTATAAAAAGTTTATCAAGAAGGCTGTGATTATATGGACTAGTAATGGTTATTCCCCGGACCTCTAAATCAAAATCCTAAGCCTAATATTTTGTAAAGCCAATATTATTTATTGATTATAACTTTACATTGTAGATTTGAATTAATTTTGATTAAATTTGAATTATTTATTAATTTTAAATAAAATTAAATTATACTAGACTTAAGTATGGGATGAGATGAATTATTGAGAACAAAGGAGTGTTATAGATTTCCAATAAGATTAATAATTTTAGTGGCTCTAAATAACAAAGATGTTTGTTATAAGATACAATTGCTTTGTTTTATTAATTAATTAACAATTGCTTAATTCTAAAATGTTGTTAGAAATCTTGTTATTTTATTTAGCCCTGACGAAGCCCAGCAAAGTGGAGCTAAACATTAGCTTACAGTAAATAATTTTCTTTTACTATTTTGATACCTTTATTGACGTTCACCCGGACTATCTTCCTACAATAAAATAAGCCATTGTAATGAAGAAAACTATTTAGAGTATGTTGGTATTCGGAATAGTGGATATAGTTATAATATAATCAGATGCCCAAACGACTTATCTATTGAAATTTTTTCTTTAATATCATACTGCAGGGGAAAAAAAACTAACTTTTAATGAAATGAAAGAGTTATGGAACAAGAGGGTTATGGCTCTATGCGGAAAGGACTCGGGGTAGAAGGAATCGATCTGGCAAAAGAAAACTCATAAAAAGACCGGTCAATGTACACATCATTAATTATACACGACCCTTACCGGTGCCCTTAATGGCAGGGCCGTTATTTACAAACACCTAGCCTCCTTCCCCCTCCCCCGTCATAAATAAATTACTCCACAATGCCACATTTTCAGGGCTTGTCACCTTAGTCTTAGGTATGTATATGAACTAATAACTTCAACATTTAGGTAACGATCTTCGATTTGAATATAAATATAACTTTATAACACTGATTTTTTTTATGCAAATGTGTTGGGTTACGCTTATATAATAATTTCATTATCAATCATACAACAATAAAAAAACATTTTCATTATTTCGTAGCAGATTCATTCCCCTCCCCGAAACCCAACCCGTCCATTCATTTAAAGTCAATCAACTCTTCTCTTAACTGTTTCCTCTTCCCTTACCTCCTAATGCTGTCACCCCTCTGAGGGCAAGTTCCTTATAAATAAACTAAGCTCCGAAAAACCCCTGGATACGATATTCTCACTTCCTAGATCCTTCGACAACTTTCAAAGAGCGATTATATTTCTTACTTATCCATACAACTGCATCCTTATCACAGACCATTCTCCTCCATTATGGTAAAACCTAGCAATTATACTTTTCCTTGAACCAGAGAAGCCTGGCGATAATACTTCATTCAATAAACCAAGACGTTTGAGGTCAGTGTTCCACAAGATATCGTCTTAGGTCCTATTCCTCACATTCTTTTCACAGCTGATATCCCTACAAATCCCAATACCTTCCTTGCAACTTTCACTGAGGAAACTGTCATTTAATCATCACACGCCGACCCTGAAATGATTTTATCCTTAAATCTACTAAGCCCTCTCCCTGATTCTGGAGTGATACAACAATTAGCGCATCAAAGACAATGAATCAAAATGTAAGTATGCCACTTTCATCCTCCGACGCATATCCTGTCCACCAAATCATTTTACCCATACAAACTTTCCTGTCTGGTATCATAGTTTCCTTTTAGATAAAAAAATAACGTGAAACCTACAAAAAAATTTAAAAGACAAGTTCTTAATTGACGGCCAGTTTTATAGTCTATAATGAACAGAACGTATCATCCAAATTTTCGAAATTCCATCAAAACCTTACTCATTAATCCTCTAGACCAATCTCTATTTAGCCCGAACCATCCCTATAATCTTCCTCAAAGTTTTAAACACGTCTTCCTCCCTCCCTCACCCTCCCTTCCCCTTCCCCTTCCCCTTCCTGCTTCTCTCTATTCGAATCTCCCAAAAAAAGATTTTTTTAAAAAAAGACAAGAAGATATAAGCAAAAAATAAATTCCACCACGGCGAGCTCACAGGTTTTAGAAGGTTTTACCCGTAGTTTGATAGCCCTGATGATCTATAGTTTTGATTATATCTACTAACTATCGATAGACATATTACATAAAAATTCCCAATAAAATTATCCCATAAGTTCAATGCATTAGAGGCTATTTTTAAGGTCTTTCGGCAAAATTCGGAGGTGACTGACTACTTTTGGAATTTCACAGCCTTACCTCCAGCCTATATATAATAAATAATTTATTATAGACAAATTTTAAATCAGCACTTAAAAACGCACACTCCTATTTATTAGACTATGAGGGAATGGTTAGGGGGATGACGGTCGTGGGGGTAGGTCCCAGTGCGCCCGGTTCGGAACGTTGTGGGTTCGATTCCCACCTGGGGCAGTAAATATTCATTTTTCGGCGGTCCCGAGAAATGAGTCTTTACACTTCCACCTTGGTTAGTTCGAGGCAACTCTTGTAGTCGCCAGGGTTTCGCAAAAAGTACCAAGAGACCCACATGCCGGACAAGTTTCCCCCACCAGATACCAAACAGAGTCTAGGTGAGACTTATAATATGGAAATTGTAAAAGATATGGCAGCTTTTTAAAATAAAGGAAATTGGTATATTTCTTTTAAACTTCTTTATTCCCCAAACTAAGAATAAAATATTACATAGTACAAGTTGTCATGACATACCCATTCTAGACATTCTTATATCGAACATAACAGATCCTGTTTCCAATTAACATAAATTGTTAACACTGGTGTAAATGTCATACTCACACAGGGTGGAGAAATTATGATAACAAATCTGGAAAACTTAATTGTTAGTTGAAATTATCAGATCAATGTATAAACGGGACTGCGTTTTAATGTGATGGTGGGATTGTCTCTAACCTCTACTATTGTTATAAACTACTAACGCAACGAGAAAAATATAAATATTTTGGATATTGAAAGTAAATCAGTTGAAAAATTTTGAATACTGAGTAATAACAAAAGTCATTAATCTAGTGAATAATGTTGATTTTTTCTTTAGTATTTTTTTCTAGCCTCGTGTTTTTACGATCTAGTTACAAAATTTATGAACGTAAACCACAACATAACATACATAGATAGATAGACAAACAGGACATAGATTAAAATTTGATACACTAAAAAGTACACATTAGGGAAAAAATAACTTCATGCGAAATCTAAAAGAAATGATCACTACAGAAAAATATAAAAATCGGGCTATCAACAGAAAATTAGATGTAAAAAATGTTATTCTAACCTCATAAACACATAAGACATAATTAACAACACTAAATAAAAATAGACTTAATGCAAAACAGAAATAACGGACCAGTTAGAAAGATCGGTAACGTTATGAAAAAAAAAAAAAAAATTTACTTCCCTCTATTTCATGAGGGAAGCTCATTCTCCCTTCTGATATTGAAAACGCCTTCAAGAATTTACACTCCACCTGCAACATTTAAAAACAATTCAATATTGAACTAAAGTTATCCACAGATAGGTTCAATAACAGACTGAGACCAGGAGGGCTAGACCAGCCTGGTAACTGCAGGAGGCACCCAGACGGATGCAGTGGACAAGATGCAGCTCCATCAGTAAGGCGCTAAACCTAGCGCTGGGCTGCAATACAGTAAAAAAATTAATAAAAGAATAAAAAAAAAATTGGTGATCTTTGGAAGCTGTGGCATGCGCACAACCCCACTTCTCCCAGACCCCGTATGCCAGAAATGGCAAGGGAGGGGGATAAAAAATAAAAAAAAAAATAAATAAAAAAAAAAAAGTTCGATAGCAATATTTTAAGGATATACATAAAAAGTGCAATAAACAAAGTTAATAATTGATCTGAGAGGTCGAAATGAAAGAAAACGAAACTTGTATTCTTGTCCCCCACAATTTAAACAAATCACTATTTTTTAATCCGTGTAATTACCATTAAATTCAAGAAAACTTAATTTTACTCATTGTAAAAAAGTTATACTTACGCCCATATTTTTTTATAAATCGATTCTCACAATGTATTCTGTTAATTTGTAAGGCTGTTATTTTTTTTTATTATTATTTTTTTTTTTCCCCTGGACCGCTTTAGCAGTTTCTATACCAGATTGGGTTTCGACTGAGTTTGTTTGGCTCTACTTTCTGTTAATTGGAGGAGCGGCCGGTGTGTGTAATCAAGTTTGTTCTCGTCGCCGGGTGAAATCCACTCAGAGCGGCCCTCCTCACCCACCATTGTCCCTCCGCTCCGACCCTTGTTTGCTCCGTGATTTTCCCTAATTCGCAAACCGTTTCCAAACCACCATTCTAGAACAAACAAGAATCCCATTTTTATGAGAAAAACAAACAGGTTTGGTTCTGGTTTTTGGCTTATGAGTACCCATGCTATGTTTTGATTTTGTAATAACGATTATTTCAGTAAATTTGATATAACTTAAAATTTATAGTATGCTTTAATAAAGGGTTGGACCATCCCTCATCCAATTGCAGATTGTGCTAAACATACAAGGCTTTTACAATCAGGGCAAGAGCCATTTTTGAAAGAATATCTGTAGAATTGCCTGGAGCATGACAAACAAAAATAAACTTGAGTCGGATTATTTGCTTCAGTTTTACCGATAAGTTTACGAAAATGTATTTGTCTAATACTTCTTTGTGTCTCGGTATGAATATTCGCGTAAGCTCATTATTCCTCACTGATTCTGGAATAAGCTTATCACTGTTTTCAGACTTACTTTATTCCTCTCCACTGTCCATAAGTTCATTGTCAAATGGGATATACTCGCAACATAGTTCAGAGGAGTCTGAATCATGATCGGAGATGGTAAGTTGTTGACGTTTTGGTAAAGAAGGGGTGGATGCAGAAAGAAAATCATCACCATCATCGTCTCTGAATTAACATGAAGGGGATGGTCCACCATCGAAAATCAAACGCTGAATTCTTTTCCAAAGTCAGGGTCATCTGGGTGATAAACTCTTTGACTAGAGTTGGGCAAAACTTAGCAATAACTGACAACTAAAAAGTAAAGCTAAATCAGCTGTAGTGGCATTGGAAACTAAAACTAACTGGTTAGTTGTTATTTGTTTGTTATTAGCAAACTCTGAGAACTAAATTAGCTATTATCTGAAATAAGCAATTAACATTTAGTTATGAAGCGTTAGCTACAGCTAAAATGAATAATTAGTTTTATCTATAGTTTCAACTACAGACTAAAAAATAATATTGAAATAAAAATTCTAAAGTACAGACTTCGTTTTAACTTTAATTATTTCTGATACTGATACATACGATCATGTTCATGTTTTCTCTGGTCAATAAATTTTTTTTAGAGTTACTGTGACTGAAGAAAGAATCGATTTTATCATCACGTGCTGGTGTACCGATTTATTTTAACTCCTTGGATTTCTAAGAAATTGGAGTCCCTCAATATGTTTTCGAAAATCTTAAGAATAAAAAAGAGAATCAATTTTAACTAATTTAGTTATTATTAGCTGCTAGCTACCGCCAAATCTTACAACTAAATTAGTTGTTAGTCGAAATTCACAACTAAGAACTATTTTAGTTATAGGTACATGACAACTAAAACTAATTAAAATTATCTTTAACTATTGAAGGAACTGATAACTAATTCTTTATCCCTCTTACCATAACATATTAGGGTCCCTATATATCTTTTCGGAGGTGCTGAAAATGAAAATAAAATCGATTTTATGACAGCGCACCTTTGTATGGATTTGTTTCACCATTTCGGATTTTTTGCATAGTGGGATCCCTACATAAGTTTTCGGAGGTGCTGAAAAATAAAATAAAATCAATTTTATGACAGCGCACCTGTGTATGGATTTATTTCACCATTTCGGATTTTTTGCATAGTGGGATCCCTACATACGTTTTTGGAGGTGCTGAAAAAGAATAAAAAATCAGTTTTATGATCGCACGCTTGAGAATAGATTTATTTTAACTTTTTGGATTTCTAATATATCAGGGTCTCTTAATATGTTTTCGGCGATGCTAAAAATGGAAATTAAATCAATTTTTTTTAACTTTCTCAATACGTTATAAGCCCGCTTAGTTAAAATAAATCGATTCTCAAGTGCGCGATCATAAAATCGATTTCATTTTCAGCACCTCCGAAGGTGTTGAAGAATTAGTTATCAGTTTTTCAACAGCTTAAAGATAATTCTAATTAGTTTTAGTTGTCATGTATCTTTAGCTAAAGTATTTTTTAGTTGTCAATTTCGACTAACAACTAATTTAGTTGTAAGATTTAGTGGTAGATAGTAGCCAATAACTAAATTAGTTCCATATTTAGTGGAACAGATTCTGACAACTATTTAGCTATTAGTTTGCAAACTAAACTAACCTTTGTTAACTAAATATTAGCTAGCTAATGCCCAACTTCTGTCTGTGACACTGCTGCAAGAAGGTCTACAAGCCAGAACTGGATATGTTTTGAAATGGAGGTAAGTTTGCTTTGGTTTTTTCTATACCTAACCGTTTTTCCCCTAAGCAATTCTATCAAACCCGATTTAGGTCTGGCACAAACCTGGAGTAAAACACTCTGTAATAGACAATTATATGCAATGTTTTTAGTAAGCAATATTTTAATTGTAATAGTTATTAACCATAAATTACAATATGTACTTGTAGTTTTAATAGTAATTAGTTAAAGAAAGTATTTGTTCTAAAAAACTGTTTTTTTCATTGCAGGACATTACTATGCAAACAATAAAGCTGCAAAACATTGCCTAAATAAAGTTGTATTACTGACTGAACCTCAAGACCCACAAACATGTATATACCTACAACAGTCAAGAAAAAAGTTATATACCAGGTCATTCAAAAAGTCCTGTCGTTTTTTTGGGGGAAATTATAAATAAATAAATATTTTCAAATAATCACCTTTATTCATCAAAATATCCACCGTTACAGTCGGTAACCTTCTCCCAACGAGATGGTAAAGCCCAAATTCCTTCCTTAAAAAACTGTTGATTTTTACTGCAA
>NW_027106117.1:903322-909689 GCF_000696795.3 Halyomorpha halys | reverse complement strand
TATATATATAGAAATAATAAGTAATTCCATAGCTAGATTTGAAAAATGATTTGCAATTTCATTATAAAAACATAAAACAATATCAATGAAACTTGCTACTAGTTTCTTGTCTGTGAAATAAGGACCCTTAAAAGTAAAATTGATGGTAACTTACCATACACCAAAGAGACCATGTTTAATCTAATTATGAAAATATTTATGTAGTTATACCATAGTTATCCACTAAAACATCAATAACAAATATTTTAACTGAAATATGCCAAAACTATATAGTTAAAATTGCTCCTTCTGAAATGCATGGTATAATAATTATATTGTAATCTATTTTATCGCTTAGATAATTTAATCCTTTTGTGTTGTTTATTATTTTGAGCTTATCTATAAATATTTTGTAAAATATTAAGTTTTAAAAATATAAAATTTATTTATGACTTTTGGCCAAGTTTTTGTATGTTTAAGGTGACCAATAGCTAAGCTGACTCAAGAGAAAATAATCTCATGTTTATTTTTCTGCCAATTTCTCTTATAAACTTAAAGTTTACTCTTGTAATTACCATATGATGTATTATAATATTTATATATGTATTATTTTGACGAATAAAAACTAAAAGAGAGATTCTATGAACTACTTAAAGCAAGTCTCTTACAGGTTGTACCTCTTGTCGGCCTGCCCTTGGTAAGTAGATTTACTACATCATGATTTTTAATCCAAAATGGGCTTACTACTACTTTATGAATGGAACTGAATCTTCTATCACAATGTGAAATTCTTCCACTCCATGGATATATATGAACACAAACAACCATATATATGAGATTCAGTTCCATTCGATTCGTATATATATATTAAATAGATGGATTTATCCACTTATCATTGGCATTGATTTATAGATTTGCATTTCAAGGAGGAACATTTACTGGAAGGCGGAGAGATTCAACACTTAAGTACCCATCTATGATATGTGATAGAACTCAATATGTAGGGAAGTCATCATCCTAACAACAGGTTAAATTGACATGCACTTTGTCCAGAATCATGGACCTTGATGAAAAAACATCAAGCCAGAATCCAATGGAAAGGCTGCACTGCATGGGAAGTGGGGAATCTCCAATTCACCTGGAAGGGATGTTGGAGGAGTCAAACGGAACGAGATAGAGCTAAGTGGTGACCTGGGCAATGAGAGAGGAGGTCCACAGCGTCACTAAGACCAGTGTTGAAGACACTGGATGAGAGACAGATGGAGGATTACAAGGTGCAGTTTCATCTTGATGCACCGTTCATCTTTTTACTTGATGCACCGAGTACTAAGCTGCATAGTAGAATAGTAAAACTTTACCCTAAAATTATTTTCAAAAATTAATGAATCCCAAGCATGTAGAGATAAATTAAATAAATATATCCCGTATATCAGAAATATTTTGGTAGGGGAATATAAAAAATCCAAAAAATAAAAAAAACAGAATCTAAGAGTCTACATACAAAATTCCCAGATAGGGAAAATCTACAAAACCACAGTTAAATAAAACTCTAAAAGTTATAAGCCTTTCAATGATATAAGAGAGGTTAATATGGGAGAGCTATCAGCACCCTCCCCAATTTACATGTCACATTTTGAGATGAATCTTGTCAATCTTATATCAAAATTTCATTAAACAGGTACTGAACACGATACAAATCAGGAAGATCATTCCTGAATAAAATGATTTTGTATCATAACCAGGTAAAACCAGTTCTGATTAATTTTAGTTATAGTAAACAACAAGAAATACACTGCAAGTTTTGAAAAACGAAATGGTTGACATTGGAGCTATGAAAAAGGTAACAAAATAAAATTATCTGTGTTACTTTTTTTTATTGTAGTAATAATTCTTTAATAACTTCTTCTAGACCATAATTTTTTTTAACTTCAAATCATTATTTAAAAAACGTTTTGAACAGGATGCCTGAATTGTAATTTAATTTTAAGTTTCAAGTTTTTACTTCAACATACTACAAACGGGTATGTTAGGAAGAAACCTTTCTATAAATTATTTCTTTGATTCATCATTTGAAAAACAGTTCAGGCAGTTTGTCTGTTATCAAATTCAATGCAGATGTTCTATAGATATGTTAGATATGCAGATGTTACATACATATGTTATAGATGGTATTATGCAGATTTTATGAGCATATAAAAAAAGAAATAAATGGTAATAGTTATATAACATAAAAAAAAAAAAGACAGCATCATTAAAATATAACATCTCAATTAATTAAAGTATAGTTTTTTTTTTTTTTATTTGTAAACTAATATGACAAATAGGCTGAAAATTAATTATTTTATAGACAAGATTTTGAATATCAATTTTTTTTTTTTTGACATATGATACAACAGAATTAAGCCAACAATAAGTAAGAATAATTAGTATTTTAATTTGTGGGTTTATCTCAGATTTATAAATTTTGTAAGAAATTAATTTATAGTTGTGAAATATTTTGTGTAAATAGTAAATTAAATTGAAAAGAACTGATACATTGTTTTAACTTATTTATTTAAAATTACTATAAAATTTTAAAACTATTGATTGTAGAATATATATATTTTTTTTATGATCAAAGAATTTGATATATGGTAAACTGCCTGAAATGTTCAAATGATGAATTAAAGAATGAAGTTATGTAGGGGTTATTTGTTTGGAGGAAAGTAATTTAAGTAACTAATATGCCCTTTTGAACAGTGTTAAAGTGAGAACTTGAAACTTATAATTAAATTAAAATTATTATTTTAAGAAAATTATTTGTGATCAAATGATACTACTTTCATTGCTCCTTTATTAAATTTCTCACGAGAAGCTATTTTTTTGTTTTTTTGACTAAAGAAGAATCTAAATTGAAAAAATAATTCTAGAACATAAGGGTCAACTGGAACAGAACTGGAAGAAGATTGGTTGGACTGGACCATTGGGACATTTCATTCAGACTAAAAAGAAAATTATATAAATTTGTTGTAAAAGTCAAATACATACTTTTTTATTGCTGTCAGCCTATGATCAATAAATTCATTTTCATAACTCATATATACTCCTTGCTGTGTACAAGTGTTTGGACTCTCAAGAGTAAAACTCGGGAGTTTAGATTCCTCTGATGGTTTTCGCCGAAAGAAGTGGGGAAGCTCTTCTAGAGTGGTAATGCCACTTCACAATCAGTGGTTTAAACGTTCCTTCTCCTCTTGGAGAGTCGTTTCAATGATTTGAAACAGGTTTAAATATCCTGATAGTCCTTTTTTAACTGTATTAAATTTACTAAGAGTGAAATTAGAACTCTCGAAGAGCTCCTCGTTTACTTTCCGTGAGGACTCTCAAAAGCCTTAACTCTTGTGAGCTTTACCCTTGAAAGAACATCTTCCACTCTCGAGAGTCAAAAATTCTAGTAAATGCACTCTAAATCCTAGGCACATCAGAGTTAAATTACATGCTGACTGAGAGGTATTTTGTTAAGCTTGCATAGATTATGTATATACACTAAAACACCTCTTGCCAGACAATTTTATTAAGGTTTCGGCCAGAAGGTACAAATTTAATGCATTCAAAGCCCTTTATTTTACGGAACGCCTCCGCTCCGGATAAGGAAATCAATTTTATTTGCAATCAGACTCTTCATTCCTCTATAAGGTACACAACTCATTATATGAATGTATAAACTCACAATTCCAGACAGGTACTGACGTATATATAAGTAAAAAAAAAATTAAATCATTCCTTTAAAATTTGAATTTATACGTTTCAAGATATTTATAATCGAAAAATCTAATAAAACAAATCCGACCGTGGAAGTTTTTTTCAAGAAAAAATAAACGGAAAAACAATTGATACGAATAAATTTTGTATCAATAAGGCACCATAGTCACAGGTTACTCCAGTATGGTCCACGATACTCGACATACTGTCACAATGACATATTGACACCAAATTTCAAATTTGCTTCCTACCACCAATGTATATGTCTCGAGAAAAATTCCATGATTTTTTTTTATGGTATAGAATCGTATTATTGGTTTTTCAGACTTATAAGGTATCATAGGTTAATTTCATTATTCGTTCTTTTAATACCTTGTACAAGTAGTTCTGGGATACTGGATATCACTATATATAAGAATTTAGTTATAATATTGTAATGAATTCATTTTATGTTTTGTTCACCCAAAATCCAAGCGGGATTTGTATTTTATTTCATTATTTTCATTCATAAATTGTTTTTTTTTTTACGCTGGACTACTTCATAGTGTTGGCTGGAATAAAATGATCAATAAAAAATAATCATAGAGGGATATTTCTGTGTTCTCATTGCCTTTCAGAATAGAGGGTTGCGATAAGACACTTTTCCCTAATTGAATGAGAACCCAAAGGTTGTGATGTTAATAATTAATTGGATACAAGCGTAATCAAGTGAAGACGAGCAGTTAAGGCCAAATAACAGCGTGCCTAGATGAGTGACATGACAACGCCTAGTCATCGCTGCCAATAAAGCAACTCATCCTTCCTGTTTCGGCCATATTGTCGTTCATCGATTTTGGAAGGTATGTTTGTGGTATAGTAAAAAAAAATCAGGGTCACCTAATTACTGTTTCTTATAGCCTGGATTTTAACTCTTATACTCAATTTGAAAAAGAAAAGAAAAAAAAAATACATACTTGTGAAGATTTGAGAGTTCTGCAGCTAAACAAGACTTGTATTCATGGGTTTAGACAGAGGGGCTCCCCTCTAGATTATTTAGACCCAAGATTAATTTATGTACAATAATTAAAGTTTATGGTCGATTTTCAATAATGTATTGTGATTAAAGCTAATAAAAATTCAAAAAGTAATCAATTAATTTTATAAAGTAGCAATAAAATGGTGGGGGTATTTCTTAGAATGCGGAATTACATATTTTTCTTTTACCTTATATATATATATATATATATATTGTTGTGACAAAACATTACCATAAAAAGTAATTTAAAAATAATCATTAGTACTAATATAATAGAGTTTAAGTGAAGAAACAGTAATATAAATGAAGGCTCTAACAACTTCACCAATGTCGCTTATATCAATTCTAATTGAACAACCTTTTGGTGAGTAAGCCATCTTCAGGTGTATTATACAAAAGATTCCTAATTAGTTTGAATTACCTATACTACTCTAAGTTGTGTATACAACTGTATAAATGTATTTAGTTTACTAATCTAACAGTTTATCATACAGTCAAGCTTCAGATCAAGTCATTCATATTTAAATTGTACTGGTCTTCCTGTAATTAATACATCTTGAATTGAACTATAAAAAAATCTCACACCTTTAAGTTTACTTGCATTATTACATTAATACTTAGCATCATAAGCTATTTAGTATACTTAAATAAAATTATTGGAGTTACATTTATTTAATATATTATTCTATATGGCTCATATATGAAAGGGTTACTTGTAGTTAAACTTTTTATACTATTTGTATATCCTTCAAGTTATCTCCATTTTAAATTTTAGTTTGGTAATTATGTTTTCATAAGTGTTATTAGAGTCAGATTGAAGATGGTATACAATGATACATTACTTTTTTTAGGCCTCTAGCAAGAAACTTTGCCATTTGCCTCTTCCCTCTGTTTCCACTTCCTCCATCCATCATGTCCTTTCTTATCTTATTTTTAATGAGCTCTGTAACTTTGATTTTGCTCTGACAACTTGAATTTTTTTAATTAGAATTTCTGTAACTTCAAAATTAAAGTTTCACCTGTGCTGTTAATGTATTAAATTAATGATATGTACAAAAATATTTTACTGATTAATCATTGGTTTTAATCTAATAAATCCAACAGTTATGCAAGGTGATTTGGTCAGAATTACATTCAACTGTGAAGTGTGCTAGTAGGCCCTGAAGCAACCATGCCCTGTAATTAGTTGAGTGAGGTAATAATCCACCTTTCCGTGATATCTATCAGCAGATCCCAGATCAGTGTTGCATACAAAAGCATGGAACTGGCTACATTGGCCAGAAGCTTCCACTGATTCTCTCTTGGTCCTCCAATATTTGGCATAATCCCAGTCAATTCATTAGTCACTTTTGTTATTCTGGTGCTGACTATGGTCTGGCATCAATGTGTACCCCGAGATATCTAATAGTTGGATAAGATATCGAACTCTCCAACAGTGAGACTGATAACCTCCCTCACTTTTCTACTGGTTATCAACATTGCCTCAGTTTTATGGTCTGCAAGCTGGAGGCCTACCGTTTAAAGCCTTTGACAAATGGTGACAACTGCCTTTTTTTGCATTTTAACATATCTCCTCCAAGACTTCTTTCCCACGAACGTAGTTTTCCCCATGTGTGTGTGTGTGTGAATTATTCA
>NW_027106117.1:890461-903272 GCF_000696795.3 Halyomorpha halys | reverse complement strand
TGTGTGTGTGTGTGTGTGTGTGTGTGTGTGTGTGTGTGTGTGTGTGTGTAATGGGCATGGGTCAAATCCTGCCTACGCTCATTGCTTTTTAACTTTAACTTACTTATATATGGATTATATAGTAAGAAAAAGTATTGCTATTGTGCAAAATTTCAAATTCTATTTTTCGACGAAATAAATTTTTTGTGGTCTCCTGTCTCACAAAATGGTCTATGAACAGCCTAGCTCAAAAAAGAAAAGTCTTATTAAAACGAAATTGCATATTTAAGGCGGGTATATGACTGGGGTGTGACAGGAAATTTTCAATAAAATCGACTCACCAGAAGTGCCATTTTACACAGTAGATTTTCTCGATAAGGACTTTAAAGATTTTTATTTAACTCGCCATATCAATGTAGAATTAAATGTTCTACCTTAATAATTATTATTAATATTAGCTAAATTAAAAAAATAATAATATCAGCTAGGTCGTATCCTCGATCAAATTGTCTGACAGGGCTAAAATAACGAATTTTTTTAAATTTTTCCTCTTAAGTATCTTTATTTTGTTTATTAGAAAAAATGAACCGTTCTCATTGTTGGCAACAATAAACAATAAATAAATACAAAATATTAAAGATTTTTATTAATACATACAGAAAAAAAAGAAAGAAATATCCGATTCTAATGGAATTACCCCATATTTCCCAATTACAGCTTCGTTATCTTTTGTAAAACTCTTTTTTCTCAACAAGAATAAAATTTGTATTCATCATTCCCACCTCGAGTGATCAATTCTTAAAAAAAAAAAATTGGTGTCGTAAGTGAAGGGTCGACTTTTATTTCTGCGGTGGTACCACGAAATGAAAGCTTGACCCCCCCCCCACCATGGTTAGACAGTGGTAACCTGTAGATAACCTCACCCACCCCTAGTATATCAGAAATTACCAGGAAGGAGGTCATAAAAAAAAACATTATAATGAGTAATTAACGGATAAAAACAGAATATAAACTACAAAAAAGATCTAACATGTCTTTTTGATTAATTAATGATCTATTATTCACCTTTATATTTGTTTTCTTTACATGCCACTTTTATATTTTTAAATTAGCTTTAGATCCGTAAATTCCTACCCCCTACATATTACCTCATTATCCGTTCTTATCTCTCAGACAGGTTATTTCAAGTAAATCACAACAGCGCTTATTCATCCCTGGTTCCTCAGTCTGCTGGTGTACCTCAGGGTAGTATCCTTGGTCCTATCCTTTATACAGTTTTTACAGCTGACATCCTAACACTATTCTCACCACGTATGTCGATGACACATGCCTATTGTCAGTGAATAATGATCCTTTCATTGTATCCCAATCCCTCCAATCCCACATCACCACTCTCGAAGAATGGTCCCAAAACTGGAATAAAAATAAATTCCAATAAATCCCACCAAACCACATTTACCCTTCGTCGTAAACCTTCGTCTTGCCCTACAGTATCTTTTAATAATACCCCACTTATTCCTGTTGAACAGATCCGTTACTTAGGACTAAATCTGGACAAACGACTGACATGGAATCCTCATACAAGACTGAAAAGACAGGAAACTGCTCGTCGATTCCGACTATTACAACTTTTACTAGACAAACGGTCCAAACTTCCAATCCATTACAAAAGACTGATCTACATGACTATTATTAGGCCTATTTGGACATACGGAGTTGAGCTATGGGGCTCCACTAAACCATCTAATTCCTCTCGAATCCAATCCTTACAGTCCAAAATCCCTCGTAAAATCCTTAATGCTCCTTACTTTGTCACAAATCAAATCATCCATCAGGACCTCAATGCCCCCTATATTGCCGATTTGGCCAGAACCAGATACCAATCCTTCCATAATAAACTTCCCAACCACCCAAACCAACTCGTTTCTAACCTGGCTTCTCCTTCACTACCTAATAATCCTCCTAGGCGTATGAAAAGAAGATGGCCTCGAGATCTTCTCTTTTAGAAATGTTTTTGGAATTCTATCAATGGGTAGATTCACCACTTGTTTTTATCATGCCATAATATCACTTACAGCAAATTTACTTGATGTTTATATATGTATACAGTTGTAAATATCAATAAATAAATTATTAAAAAAAAAAATAAAAAAATTAGCTTTACCTACTCTTCACCTTTTTATTTCAGCCCTGATGAACACCGTGGATCGAATTAATTATCCATCTCAACAATCGTATTGTTTGTACGATTTACCACACCATTTGTTCGCAGATCGTCAAAGTGAAATCAATCAGAAATGGAGAATTAGGGGAAAAAAGAAAAGTTTCTATCCTATTCTTTCTATAATTTTCATTGGTTAAGTGATTTATATTTCTTTATTATTTTTTTAATAATAATTTGTGCTTGTTATTTATAGCTTAGTAATTATTACATTTTAATTGTTAGGTGCGTCTTTTGTATTAGACTATTCCTCACCATTGCCAGTCGTTAAAAGTAAATGAAATTGTAATATATAACCATGTGCCAGGCCGATCTGTCAATGAAGAAATTAAAACAAAAATTAAATAAGCAGGTTTCAAAATTGATACAAGTAGTTGATTACACGAAGTACAGATAAAAATAAAATATTTATTATACATTATACATCCATCTAATATTAAGTGGGGGAGACCTAAAAGACAATGAAATGAAGTAACAATAATTAATATTTTTGAATTTCACAAAATATGAATACAGCGTTGTTTTGTGATCAATTTCTTTACTCATATTAACCTCTTTTCTGAAGTACCATTATAGGTCATCCACCCTGCAAGAGATCGAAAGAAATCGATTACACCACACGCCTATGACATAAATATGATCTAATCATTTCCTACTTTTTAATTGAGTTTCACTGATAATGCTATTAAAATTTTTTTGGAAGATATGGATTCGGATTCATAATACTTAGCCCGGCAGAAGTTTCTTATCTTTTTGTCCCATAATAGGTATCCCGTGAGCATTCATTTCATGATAGACGATTTTTGAAAAAAAAAAACAGATACTGCCACTGCCGGACGCGATCTAGCTTTCCCATTTGCTTCAGTTGTGGTATTAATATGGAATATTTCTGCTAAGAAATTTACTGTTAGTAGAAATTGGTTTCCATAGTGTTTAATATTTTATTACTTTTACTTGTAAATACATATATTTTTTTATTAGTTTAAAATTCCATACATACTCCTTCTAGGTTAGAAAGTGTGCGTCATTCTGCACTTAATATACTATTGTTGAATAAGAACTTATTTCAACGGGTTATGAACTGTTTATCGTGCTGCTTATTTGCAAGACCTTGACTATCGGCCACCGTTTCCAAAAATGTACTTTTAAAACATTTTCTTTACCACTATCAAATTTCTAGCAGACTGCAATTGAAGGTCCTCAGATCAGTAAATATTGTAACATTGAAACTACAAGTAAATATTTTGTTCAATAACATTTTTATTTTCTCACTTTTAATGTTCTGTTTTAAATATTTACATATTTCATTATTCATTACAATAAAGTTGCAGCAGTCACGAGTTAGCTCTCGACTCGCTTGTTGTCTCGCCTCTACCAGGTTGCGTTAATGGGAGTCTCGCGGAATCCATTGTGTTGAGGAATAATGTTTTTGTGTAAAAATATAACGTTATTGGCATGTATTGTGATATTTTGTGTGTATAGTGTAAGGATGTTAAGATGAGTGGGGACATGTGGCTCGAAGCAATCTATCAGGACTCTTCTACACAATAATGAATGTCAGTATGGTTTCAAAATACCACATGGAAGGCCAACAATCAGATGAATAGACATAATCGAAAAAGATGAGAAAGAGCTGCATTGAGCAAACTGGAAAGCAGTAGCCCAAGGAAGGCAGGTGTGGAGTAGGCTGGTTCGGACGTCCAATGATATACAAAGTCTGTAGACTCAACGAAAAAAAAGAAAATAGTGTAATAATGTTATTTGTTCCATAACGGAAAAATATACTTAACTAGCCAAAAACAATTATAAGGTATTACCACCTCTCGGTTACGAATTATGCCCCTACGGTATTAGTACTTCAAGTCCCTGGTTTTGGAACGAGGCCCCAGTGGAGCGGTCCCTCCCAGTTCTCTGTACCTCTCCCCTCAGCAAGCGGCTCCTGGGCCAATATTGTGATCCACACCATCAGCGGCCCCAGCGTACACCCTTAATTATATATTTATATATTTATTTTAGATTTTTCCTCATACACATGCATTAGTTTTTAATAAAAAAAAAAAAAAATAAGAGATAAGGAAAAAAAAATTCAGAACGAGAGTTGCCTTCGGGCAATAAAAGAATGTAATACATATACATATGAATATATATGTATATATTGTATTAGATTTGTAAAAAAATTCATTTGGAGGTTAAGAATAGAGCATTACAATGGTAAAATACACCCCCCCCCTGGTATATCAATGTATCACAGCTACTGTATAGAATTGTAAGATATGAATCTTGAGATGGAATTCTATCTATGATCTAGACCCTCCATTACTTTTCTAAATTGTAGTCCGAGGCTTCTGAAATTTTCCCTTTACCCCTCCTCCTTCTCTATTCTTTTCTTTTATTCCTTACCCAAGTTATTAGTTTTGTTCACCACATATATTTTTATTATTATCATGTTTTCTATTTATTTCTTTATCTTACTTTAATTTATATTTTGTTTCTTTATTCTAGTATTTTATTTATATATTTCGTTAGTTACATATATTTTCTCTATCCTTGTTTTTCCATAAATTTAATTTTTAATTATTATTATTATTAAATTAAGATATTAATATTTCGTTTTTTCTTTGCATTGCCTATATAACTTTATATTTTTATTTTATTAATTATGTTATTTTACTTTCATATTTAATTACCTATGTATACGTTTTATTTCCCACTTCTTTCATTACTTTATTCTTATCGATTTTCATCCTGTACAATTACTGTACTTTGATCATTCTATATATGCTTTTACTAATTTTTTGTTATCTTGTTTTTTGTTCTTAGCCCTGATGAAGGCTAGACATTCTGGCCGACACGTTGGCCCTAATAAATAAGTTTTATTAACTTGTTTGTGTTATCCCCTGACCGCACCCCCAACCATCTCCTCATATATATTATCCACGGTCAGCTGTCTTCTCTTCATTTAAATTCTAGTTTTCCTAACAATATGTCATGGAGTGTCAATATGCCATAAAAAAACAATAACAAGTTTCCATAAAAAAATAATAAAGTGTCAATTAGTTTTAAATTTGTATACTCTTTAGTGTTAAAAATCAAACATAAAAATGTAATAAAAATCTATTCCCATATCTTTATTTTGATTCTAAAACAAGCAATTTAAGTCTATCATTTCAATGTAACAAAAAGTGGGATCGCAAATTCAAGAATTTTTTCTAGATTTATCCGATTTAGACGAGAGTGTACTGGAACATAATCCAGAACAACCAAGGAGGACGTATGCGTGTTTAAATAGATGATTTAAGAAATAAAGATATCGCTGTTTAGAAACGAGCCAGATATATAAATCTTGGATATTGATTGAAATCATTCAACCCAAAAATAGGTTGTGGAAGTTGTGCGATATGCACACCGCAACCATTTTTTATAAATTTCAATTGTATCGTTCATTCGGTCAATGGTTTTTTTACAAAGTCGTATCATCTCTTCCACAATAGACGTATAATCATAAAAATATAAACCAGCCTCTAGCGTTTCATAAAAACTTTTCCCAAAGATATGCGCGATAGTCAAAAGGTCACAGTAAATAAACCTTTGATCATAGGTACCTCTCCATTCCAGTTGCCTTAATTGTGAATAGAAGGGAAGTGCGTAGGGCCAAAGGAGAACAGAGGAAAAAATATTTGCAGTATTAAGTGGGAGAGTGACGAGTAAATAATAATGAAGGGTGGATTATGGAGAATCAGTTTGTATGTCTAATGCGTCAGTGGTGCCCCTAGAGATAGGGCAAATGATTCACTAAGCAAACACGACCCCCCCACCCTCTCCCCCCCCCTCAATCACATAACTAGCTCGACCAGGGATGTATTTTTTGTTGGACTGGTGGATTAGCGATACTCAAGCGGCAGTTTAACAACTGTCTTTATTCAATCCTTGTTCAACGACTCCTTTTCTGCCCCTTACCATCGCCTTTGATGAAGTGATATGTCTCTTCATCCAGTGCCTTCACTTATCTTTACAGAGAATGTTATTCAGTAAGGTAAAATGTCGGACATTCTTCTAGGAATCTATGATAGACTATAAGAAAATTCACACATACATTAAAATACGGTGTTAGGACTAACAATAATAAAAAGACGTTCGGGGCATTATAGGAAATAGATTTAGATGAAAGATCACGATTTAGTAGCTTTCTATTGACAAGGTTTTATTAAAGGAGGAATATCTATTTCGGCCAAATATGCTGCAAAAAGAATACTGTGGTTTTCCCCTATAATATAATTGCTGATACAGCATGGAGCATTTTAGATTCTATAATAGATTTTGAATTGTAAAGATTGGAACCGGTAGGAATTTGATGTTTTCGTGAAGCTCCAAAACTTAATTCCTTAAATCCAAATAGACCTAATAATCGTAGTGTAATCGGATTCTACAAATAGTTTCTTTTCGTTTCAGTCTATTATGAGGAGATTAATAATCCTCATAACAGAATATCATATAATATAATAATGTATATATTACTGATTGTATGAGGGTTAATACTGAAGGACCGGCATTAAAGAGATATACCGTCAAACATTATACGAAATGATATACTTTCCTTAAAGGATTTTGATGGAGAAAATGTACTGAAGAAAAAAAAAAAATTAAATGAGATACTATCAGTTATTCAGTGTTTCGATAAACGGTAGTGAATTCAATGTAGTCATCACCAATTACTTTACCTGTTCCAATTGACCAGAATGAATGAGCATCAAACTAATTAATAAAAAAGAAATTTATTAAAACTTATAAGTACACCACATTTAAAGATTTTTTTATCGAGATGGAAGAAGATAATAAAGCGATTAACACAAGTTTTACGTGCGTTTCTTACTTACCTATTTCCATCAAATTGACGAGTAAACTATGACTACACAATCCTTTGTTTAGCCTTATGTATTTTTTGCTTACTGCGTTTCAAACTGGCTCACTAAAATATAGTGGCAACGTACTCTAGCGACACCACAATCTACTGGTCTCAGCTCTAGAGCCGCCATAACCGTTACGCACTGAAAGGATGACTCCGCAACGAGAACAACTATAGTCATCAGCCAAACGTCGTATATTGATTTATGTATCATATCTTATAAATACTCCAATTTTACCAATGTAATAACCATATCATGTTGTAATATTCAAAAATGTATTATTTGAATAAATAAAGATTATAATAGAATCTTCTGATCCACTAAAAGCCAACATCTTATACGTATCGTCTCTCGATGGCGTTTAATAGCCCAGAGAGATGACTAAGCATATATTAACTGACTATTATAAATATTCACTTCTCGCATGCACCTCCTTAGGAGGCAGTAAATAAAAAATACATAGTGGATCAGATAATTCCAACTCTATTTTTGGAAATGTACATTGGACTTTTATTTCACTTCTGCCTTCTCTAGACCTTTTCTCCTTCCTAAGTCTTCTGTCCTTGTCAGGACCTACAGTTAATACCTGTAGGACTGGCATACCCCTTCACGAATGTAAGCGTATACCTTACGGGGTGGAATTTCTATTCGAACTACTTCGAGGCGATTACCCATGAAACTCATCCTTTCATTTCATCTTCTACCTAAACCATTGAACATGCACTTTTGAGGCCTTCCGGTGTAGAGTACCTCACATCTTCAGTTGGAGTCAGAACTAATTAATTATACACAGCCATCTCGACAGGACTTCTTTTTATTGTTCTCAACAAGAATCACAAAACCTATACAACTAACAGAAATCTAAATATTGCTGTGAAATATTAACCTTGTGAAAGGAATTTTAAAATACCAAAAATATTAAGTATTATCAGTGGTATTTTGACAGGATTTGAATATTAATATTGAAGTATAAAAGAAAACTATTCATTAAAAACACAATAATGAAAATGAAAAAAAAAAGAAGAAGTAAAATAGAAAACATATGTAACAAAACAACAACCTAAGTGAGAATAAATTGAAAATTACAACTTATTAGCATAATAGAAAAAATACATAAAAAACCTCAAACTGATGATGATGGGATTCTAGGATTTTGTGCTTCGTTTTCTTCTATGTTGTTCTAAGTTCTTTGGATGTGATAATATACTTATATGATAATACTACTATCAGACTGTATTACACTACATTCCTACATACTAAACGGTACATTGATGTGACAAATTTAAGCAGCTCCTTTCTTTATTTGGAAAATAAAAAAATTAGGAAGGTGGCCAAGTGTTCCCCTGCATCAAGACAGTTTGTGTGGTCCTCTTGTTTTCGTGTTACTAGGAGTCATCTAAAAAATGTCGGAATGTTTGTCGTGTATATCCGTCACAGTCAAGGGTGTCTGTATGCCTTAGGTGAAAGCGTTCAAGTAATGTTTAGATTGCGTCTGTTCCAACAGCAGTTGTTTTAGTTTGTAATGTGTACTTCTTGGTCTATCGTGGTATTGTTTTTGTGGTGTATGGTCTATACTTGTGAGTAGGTCCTGCAATTTAAAAACTGATAAAAGGCTGAGGTTTTGGTATTTATAATTAAATAAAGGACAAAGTATGTATTGCTTATATTAGAGGAGACAGTGGAGAGTTACATAAGAGCCGAATTAAGATTGTCCATTCCTGACATTAAAATCTCCAATTTGATGTCAATAATGAAATTCCTTATGCATAAAGACTTTTGTAATGGCCCAGTATTACAGACAAATGATTTGAACATAAGTAGTACCTAATATTATTCTTACAGTTTTTCTTTCTATGAGTTTTAAAAAAAAAAAACACGCTAATAGTTTATACATTATAGTTCAACCTTCATATATATATTGAATTAAATAATTTTTTTATCATGAGAAAACTAACAATAATCGTTATTTATTAATATATTTTTCGTTTGTTTACTCCTAAGGAACCTCTATCAGGTATAACTCTGTGAAGTGCGGGTTGCATTCCAACGCGTTGAAGGAACAATTTCAATCGTTGACTTGATGTTAATGCTACCAAAATATCATGGCTATAGTTCTATTAGAAATATTACAAAAAATAATGTCTGATAGTAACTTCATTGATCCTAAAATCGTCTCTTTATATGAATATTTGTATGAACTAATCTATATGTAATACTGTGAGGAAAAGTTTTTTAATAATAATAATAATTTTGTAAGCACGCGTATTAAATAATCTGCTGATTGGTTTCTTCTCTTAGACTCTGCCTGTTCAATCATTATTTCTGTAATTTTTCTTTTTTCTAATTATTTTTTTTTATCTTGATAATTACTTTTCCTTATTTATTCTTAATGGGATAAAATCTACAAAAATACAATCGTACTATCATGTTAACATTCACACGATAAATTAATATGCTAAGTAATAAAAGACTCCTATGATTAATGAGTAAAATATCATTTGGAGTAGAAAATACATAAAAATCACAAAGCCTTTATATTTGTATTTATATTTTTCCCTAAATTAAATCATTATTAAAACTAAAAAAACAAAATGGTTTTTTTCATTATATTTCTTTAGTATTAGAAATTATAATTTTTTTTTAAAATTTATTTATTGACATTTACAACTGTATAAAAATACAACAAGTAAATTTGATCATAATAACATAATGATACAGCATGTAGAGAAACTACTCAGTAGTAGAACTCTAAAAACATTTTACAATATAAGGTCACGAAGGATTTTGGATTGTAAGGATTGGATACGAGAGGAATTCGAAGGTTTAGTGGAGCTCCAAAGCTCAACTCCGTATGTCCAGATGGGCCTTATTATTGTCATGTAGATCAGTCTTTTGAAATGAGTTAGAAGTTTAGACCGTTTGTCTAGTAAGTGCTGTAATAGTCGGAATCTGTGTGCAGTTTCCTGTCTTTTAAGTCTTGTGTGAGGATTCCAGGTTAGACACTTGTCAAGGTGTAGTCTATGATAACGAATCTGTTCTACAGGGATAAGAGCCACATTATTAAAGTATACTGTAGGGCAATCGGGAGGTTTACGACGAAGAGTAAATGTGATTTGATGGGATTTATTTTTATCCTCCAATTTCGACACCATTCTTCGAGGGTTGTGATATGGGACTGGAGAGTTTGGGATGCAATCAAAGGGTTATTACTGACTGTGAGCACACATGTGTCATCAGCATACGTGGTAAGGATAGTGTTAGGAGTTGTTGGGATGTCAGCTGTCTACACGGTGTAGAGGATGGGACTGAGGATACTACCTTGAGGAACACCAGCGTATTGAAAATAGGAACCATTGTGGTTTACTTGGAATAATCTATTAGTAAGAAAGGAACGGATGATGAGAAAATATGTAGGAGGTAGGAATTTACGGAGGTTGTAAAGCAGTCCCGGGTGCTAGACTCGATCAAAAGCCTACTCTATATCAGAAAATAATCCCGCGCATTACGCTCCAAAGAAGACGAGACAACGTCCACCACACGATGACATTGCTGGATAGTGGAGTGGGATGTTTGGAATCCAAACTGGTGATCTGGGATTATATGATTGGAATCTAGGATGGGGTATAGGCGTTTCAAAATAAGTTTTTCGAGGATTTTTCCCATGATCGGTAATAGAGTGATGGGAGGGTAAGAGGATGTGTGTTCTGGCGGCTTTTGGGGTTTGGGGATCATTTTGATTATAGATAGTTTCCATGGGTCAGGAAAATATGTGGAACGGAGATCGGCGTTTTATATGTAGGTGAGGAATAGGATGGCTTTTTCGAGGAATTTTATGGATGCGGGCTGTTATTAGGTCCTATCCAGGAGCTTTGCGGGTAGGTAATCGTTGAATGATGCTGGATATTTTTGAAGGATGAAATGCTTTAGGTGGTAGGGTCATTTGTATTGGAATATTGAGTTCTGCTTCAATACATTCAAGGTGAATTGGGTTAAGGATATTGGGATGCGGAATAAAGGTTTTAGAAAGGTGTTGTCCAAAGGTTTGCGATTTTTGTTCGTCAGTTCTGGTCCAGGTTTGGGATTCGGTGAGAAGAGGATAGTTAAAATCTTTGAATTTCAGCAGCTGTTTGATGGTTTTCCATAATGATTTGTTATTAGTTGTAAGATTTTCAGTGAAGTTAATTAAATTTTGAATTTTATACTTTCTGCTTTAAGTTTGTTAGTCAATTTGGTGTAATACGTTTTGTCAGTTGGATATCTGGTCCTATGCCACTTCGATCTTGCTCTTCGTTTTTCCCTTATTAAGATACGAATATACTGTGGCAGGTTAGTTTGTTTATTATTATTCATTTTACTAGTTCTATAAGTGTTGTCATTTATACTTGTTCTTACTGATTCTGTGAGTTTTTCTATAGCTTCGTCGAAGTCTTTAGTTGAATATTCAAGTCTAATTTTTGTTCCAAGTTGTATCCAAATCCGTCCCAGTCAACTCTTCCTGTAATCAATGAAGGAGTGGAGATCTTAGGCACGAAGCTTGAATTTAAAAAAAGTAGAACTGGACTATGATCTGATGAAAGGTCATCCAGGGATTCAACAATGGTTTGAGAGGAGGAAATCTGGGAGGTGATAAATATGTCAAGGATATCCGGCCATTTTTTTAGGGATGTAGGCCAATAAGTATTATAAAAAAAAAATAAAATTTATTTTATTAAAAATATAAAAGGGTCTAAATCAGATCCTATCCTTTCCCAAGCAAGAAAACTAATGTCCTTGAGGAGAGGTTTATATATATAATACTATTTCACTTCACCATGCAAATAAACATAAAAAGATTTATATATTGTTTCCCCTAAACTATTATAATAATTTGTATGTTATGATATTCCATAACAGCTTCTGAAAAATAAATATGATTAAATGTTTGTGTATATATTGTTGTATATCTAACAACAATACCTTTCTTGAGAAAGGTAGGGAGAGTACTGGGATCGTGTTTCGAACTCGAGTTTTCAAAGGAAATCCACATTTTAAGATGAACTCAAATAACCGAGTAACGCAAAATGGCCTTTGTATATGTGAATAGACTAGCTAAAAAAATTAAGCGTTGAGAAAAACGTATCAATCTATCTCTACTATAGTTAGAGATCATACAGGGGTATTATAGCAGATATAATACTAAAATTAACGAATGTGCCACGTTATAAAGGTTGTCCTTCTTAGATCGGCTGAAATGCTATTCTAAGTTAAATTTTTGATCTAATTAAAAATTAATGAAAAAAAATTCATAGTTTTACTTTAATAGTTTCATCTTCCGCAACGACGAGATACACAATAAAAACAGGAGGTTTTCATGTAATACTTTTTAATACTCTCATTTATATTCATTAAAAACTTACTTTCAAAATCTACCAGTGACGCGGCTGGGATCTGATGGAGCCCTGCTTTGCCTTCCACACGGGGTTGGCAAGGCTTGGCTCGTTAGTAAGTTTGTGTATTTTTTTGTTGTTACTTAAATTTCATTTTCTTTGTCTTGTAGATAAATTATAATTTTTTTTATAATGCGATCTGTTTTGTTTGATTATATTTTATATTTTTATTTATAATAATCATGGGTGAGCACACATGTGTCATCAGCATACGTGGTAAGGATAGTGTTAGGAGTTGTTGGGATGTCAGCTGTCTACACGGTGTAGAGGATGGGACTGAG
>NW_027106117.1:886508-890211 GCF_000696795.3 Halyomorpha halys | reverse complement strand
ATATTTTTATTTATAATAATCATGGTAGTATTTTCTTTTATTTATATATTTCTTTATTATTATTATTATTTTTTTTTCTTCTAATCCAGTGAGTACTATTGTTATCACTTACATTTTTTTTCCTTTTTATCTTTTTTTCTTACTTTTGTTTTTTTTTTTTTACTTAATTTCGTTAATTTGTGGCAGATCGTATTAATTTTCTTCAATAAAATAAAATTTAAAAAAAAAATCTTCAAAATATTAAGATTTATACTATTTTCGAATTTTCCTAACTTCATCATTATTTTTCAGATATTTAATAAAAGGAAATCTTGAGAAATGACACATCATTTTTATGTATTTTTTTCATCATCTTCCTAATAATAGTTTTTTAAATTTTATTTTGGTATTATATTAAATTTCTTTTATTTAACTCGGTGAGTTTATCACATACATTTTTTCCCTTTTTCTTGTTTTTTTCTTTTGTTCGTATTTTTTTTTGTTTATATTTTATGAATAAATTCTTGAACATTAATAATTATTACCCTTCATTGTGGCACATTGTACCTAAAGTCCGAAAGTAGTTCCTAAATTTTTTTTTATATAAAATTATGAAAGTATGAATAAAGAATGTTTGCCCTCATTAACAAACAAGAACAATTGCCTAACGGATTATTCCCTGTAGTGGTAAAGCCTTTTAGAAATTAGTAAATAGAGTCCTCCTTACATTCCAGTTCGTATGTCGTCTCTGGATAAAGGAACAGTTGCAAGTGTAAAAGTAAGGATCCATATATCAATATCCGTAGAATTGTGAGATCAAATCTGTTATACTTTGAAAGTTCTAATAACTGGAATGTGAAATGTTCAATTTGTTAAATTAATAAGCATTTGGAACTCATACAATAAATTTTTCTTTCACAATTTTGGAAAAATCATTTTCCTTTTTTTCAAGAAAAAAAATACTACACCTATAAGCATGGTTCAATTTTTAATAGAAATAAGATGAAAAAAATACATAAAAATGATATGTCATGGCTCAAGATTCTATTCTATAAATTGTCTGAAAAATTATGATATAAAAAAAAGAAAGATTCTAATACGACGTAAATTCTTCAATTTTAAATATTTAAATGCGAGGTCTTTCATATATTTTTAATGCCTATTAATGAGAGTTTTAAGAAAGTTAGTGTTATCTGTAAACCTAAAGTTTACACTGTGCGACAGTGTGTCGTGTCATAGCTCAAAAGCACTGGTGGTGAATGAAACTTTGGATGTAGGCTTACTACTTTTTCTTCTAGGTATTATTCATTAATCATCCGCTTGGCGTTGAAAATTATCTGACCCGAATTATATTGGTTGTTCTGCATTATTGATCTTACAATTTCTTCGATAGCAACTCTAACAATCCTGTTTATATATATTATGCCAATGTGCAATGAAATTATCTATAATATAACTTTTTTTTAATATCTTTATTGAAATTTACAACTGTATATTATACAATTACATAATAAATTTAGTAACTATGATCTTAGTTAAAATAGAGTGTTACAGGCGTGTAGAGCAACTACCCATTGGTAGCACTCTAATGACATTTCACATTAGCTGGTCTCGTGGCCATCTTCTTTTCAGGCGCCTCGGAGGATTGTTAGGAATGGAAGAGGATGCAACGTTAGAAACTAGGGGGTTTGAGTGATTAGGGAGTTTATAATGGAAGCAGTGATATCTGGTTCGGGCTATATCGGTTACATATGGAACATTAAGGTCTTTATTTATGATTTTATTTGTGACTAAGTAAGGAGCATTGAGGATTTTACGAATGATTTTGGATTGTAAGGATTGAATACGAGAGGAATTCGAAGGTTTAGTGGAGCCTCAAAGCTCAACTCCATATGTCCAGATTGGCCTTATTACAGTCATGTAGATCAGTCTTTTGTAATGTGTTGGAAGTTTAGACCGTTTGTCTAGTTAGTGCTGTAATAGTCGAAATCGACCTGCAGTTTCCTGTCTTTTCAGTCTTGTGTGAGGATTCCAGGTTAATCGTTTGTCCAAATGTATTCCAAGGTAGCGGGTCTGTTCGACAGGGGTAAGAGTAACATTATTAAATGAAACTGTAGGGCAGGCGGTAGGTTAGAATTGGTTGGAATTTCTGCTGTATAGTCGGTGTAGAGGATGGGACCAAGGATACTACCTTGAGGAACACCAGCGGACTTAGAATAGAGGGATGAATAGGAACCATTGTGGTTTACTTGGAATAATCTATCCATGAGAAAGGAACGAATGATGATAATATAACTTAGTTATTATTTTTATTTAAATTGCCTGAAAGGGCTTAAATGTACATGTTCAAATATAAATTGTCTGAAAGGGCTTAAGTGTGTATGTTAAAATATATATTAAATATATGTTTTTTCAGTGCTAATAATCATTCATATGAAATCATAACAGTTAATTATTTCCAAATAAACGTTCTTTAAAGATATTTTTTTCAAATATAAATTAATTGTATGATGTAAGAGTAATCGGGAGAATAGTTAATTAATAAAGAGTTATTCCAACTATTTTTATGATTAGCAGTAGCAATTAAAATCTTGAAAAACTAGATAGGAAATAACTCCTATCTAGTTTTTCAAGATTATTTTCGCTAAATTATGTTTGCATATTCCTCATTATTTGATACATCTCCATGTGAAATTTCTTCATTAATGTGTTATTTAGGCAGCTCAATAATTATATCTAATTTGTATCCATACATTATATATTTATTCAAAATATATTATATTAAATGGAAGAAGTTCATATTTGGTTCCTTCATCAAATCTAAGTATCAAGTTAATCAATCAGGCTAAATTATACCATAAAATTACCATTGACCTAAATGGTCTATAAAGGAGGAGATTATTCTCTTAATGTGGGTGGCTTTTCCCATAATTAAATTTCAATTTGACAGAATGGTTTCTTTAATTTGATATAAATTAAGGATTTGATTGTTTCGACTACGACACTCCCTTATTCATACAATTCTTTTTTCTTTTTCTTTCTTTCTTTCTTTCTTTTTTTTTTCTTTTGTGGGGCTAAAAAGAGGACTGGAGAAGAAACATTTACGGAAGTTCACTCAATTGGAAATCCCAAATCAACTAATCATTATGTGCTTGGCATGGCGACCAGCGTAACCATGGTAACACCCCCACCCTCCTCAAGACATCACCCCTCCTGCTTGCACTCTACTGATTCCTTAACCAGCGTAAATAATACTACCTGCCCTGTAACATGTTACATTGGGGTTAGCCAAGCTACATCATACATTGGTATATAAATACCAAACAAATACCACACTTGAAGTGTTTTGCATTAGCGATAGTAGCTAACATTAGTGTGTCATTCATAATTAGAATTATATAGGTATAGAATGCCTTATAATTCTATAAGATTTCTTCATTAATAATTATATATATAAAACGGAAGTATGCAAAAGCGATCATTCGCCACGTGTTATTTTATTGTGGCATTTTATGATCGACTTCAGATGTACACTGTTTATGTTATTACTCTTTGCAATTTTCAAGTTTTTATCACATTCGTTGTGATCTAAATTGAATCTGGTAAAAATGTATTCGGTTATTTTGAATTAATGGATAAGTATTTCCTTCGAAAACTCGATTTCGAACTTTTTCAATATCGCATTACTTTCTCTTATTATATATTCTATATATATATATATATA
>NW_027106117.1:871486-886407 GCF_000696795.3 Halyomorpha halys | reverse complement strand
TTCACTTATTATTATTATTATTATTAATTCACTTATTATTATATAGTCCAGCAAGAACCATGACCTCCTTCACCATTGCCAACCAATCATCACGATCTATTGCTCTCTCTCATCATCTTTAAACTGCCTTAGATCCACCTCCACATCGACCAGCAATATGATCCTGGGACGTCCTCTTTTTCATTTTCGATCCGGTTTCCCATTGAGCATCTTGTTGAGTATGCTTTGGGCATACTCTGTACATACCCTACCCAATTTTTTTTAGCTCTTTTCAGTAATGCCATGAAGTTAAGTTCCCGAAACAGCTCCTCATTCCCTCTTCGTCTCCATATCCCAACCTACGAGACTCCTCCTTATATCATTCCCAACACCTTTTCCTTCCTGGAGTTGAACATCCGCTTTTTCTTGTCAATGGCCATGTTTCATGACGAAGGTTTTGTAGATGACCACTATCATACTTTTTAGAGAAAGCTTCAACCTTGGATACTCAGTGAGAAAAAATATCTATTTCTTGCTGCTATCCTGCCTCTATTTAGTTCTCTACTTCATTTAATCTTTACCTTCACTTACCTGTACGTAATAAAGGAATGAAAATTCGAATCTGGATCAATGAAAACACGTATAATATAATAAGTCTCACAAAATGATATACTTCCTATACAAATTAACAGCCTTGCACAAAAAAAGGTTCTAAAATTTATCTAAAATGTATTCATTTACCGATAATGGCTACAAGCTTTTTTTTGTTTTAATAAACTCATCATATTAGTATACAATTCTACTGCGTTAGTATAAGCTAGTTCTTATTATCATTAAAATAGTCTGACATGCAGAATTAACAAAAATTCTTCCTCAAAAGTAGCTTGACTTTGTTTATCTAAAAAAATATAGCCATAATTCATTGTTAGCAGTAAGAAACAGTGGACGAATATAAAATATTTAAAAAAAATTAACTAAAGGACAAAATTGATATTATCGGGTTTCCATGGATGCTATGACAACCCTACGATTTTAAATTCACTAATCAAAGTATGAAATATGTAATAAGAGGATGTATTGGCCCCTTGAATGATAAAGCAATTGCATTTTAGAAACATTGGAGTATTAAATTTCTTCTCAAAGTTCTGGTGCGAGCTCCAGATTTTTTTGTTTCCATTTTATATGTATATTTCCGTGACTGCTTTACAAACTTCGTTAATTCCTAATTCCTGCATATTTTCTCATCATGCGTACCTTTCTTACTAATAGATTATTCCAAGCAAACCACAATGGTTCCTATTCATCCCTCTATTCTCAGTCCGCTGGTGTTCCTCAAGGTAGTATCCTTGGTCCCATCCTCTACACCATCTATATAGCTGACATTCCAACAACTCCTAACACTATGCTCACCACGTACACCGATGACTAATAACAAATATACAACAAGAATAATAACCCTTTGATTGCATCCAAAACTCTTAGATTACAAAAGACTGATCTACATGACAATAATATGGCCCATCTAGACATACGGAGTTGAGCTTTGGGGCTCCACTAAACCTTCGAATTCCTCTCGTATCCAATCCTTATAATCCAAAATCCTTCGTGAAATCTTCAATGCTCCTTATTTTGTTACTAATAAAACCTTCCATAAAGACCTAAATGTTATTGTGACCTAACCACCCAAACCCGCTAGTTTCTAACCTTACTTCCTCTTCTATTCCTGGCAATCCTCCGAGGCGTCTGAAAAGAAGATGGCCTCGTGACCTTATATTGTAAAATGTTTTTAGAATTCTACTACTAGGTAGTTTCTCTACATGCTTTATCATATCATTATGATCTTACTTCAAATTTGGTTGTTGTTTTTTTATACAGTTGTAAATATCAATAAATAAATTTTTAAAAAATGTATATTTACAGTCATTAAATTAATTGCTTATTGATATTATTAAAATTCTGTGGTAAGTAACATACTCTTAAGATTTATTTTATGATACACATAAATAACTCTTAAACAACGTAAATAGGAGTACTAAACGAAATGCTTGCTGAAAAAGGCAAACATTTAATTGAATATATTTATGAAAAATATATAAAATTGCCAGTCATATCATTTATTAACCAGCATAGCTTTGTGAACATTTTATTTCATGGATTTAGAACATACTCTTCACTTCAATTATTTAATACTCTTAATTTCAATTATTTTAATAGGTGTTGACCTATCTGAATAAATAAACGAATAATGAACATATATATTATAAGCAAAGGAATAGATAAAACGTTATTCGAACGAATTTATCAGCAGTATTAACTGGAGAGGGTCCTTTTGTTTAGAAACTAACCCGTTCATCGGATGAAAGGAGTGAGCGAAAATCAATGAACGACAAAATATGCAACAGTCGGGGTTTTTGTTGAATACTTAAAACTGGACAATTGGAAATCCGCTTCCACGTTGGAAAGTGCAGCCAACAGTTTACATTCGGGAATCAACTGAGCCCTGGAAAAGCCGGCAAAGCTTTAAATCTCTTTTGTCCCTGTATATTTCAAGCGGGGAAAGGCTAGTGCTATTTCAACATTAAAAAACTCATTCACACAATTTCAGTTGGTTTTTTAATCGCTTATACCTCTTTGTTGTAAACATTATGAAAAACCTACATCAATTAATAAATTTAATCTTTTCTGTGACCAGTAATCGAATATAATTTAATCTGAAATGTAAAAAAGTCGCCCGAGATATTTCATTTTACATTTTGATTAATTGAAAAAATAATAAACAAAACTTTAACTACTATTTTAATTTAGATTAAGTTAGTAGTTAGTTTTAGTACAAGAGCTACAAACTATGTATAATTACTAGTCAAAATTGATGAATATGCTAAGTATAGGTAGTAGGAATACAAAATAGCTGTTTCAAAACTTTAAAAAAAAATTAATTTTTCTTTCGGAACTCCATATCATTAAAATTATCAACAACACTATAACACCTAATATAGTATCATTTAAAGAAAAGTAATGTTGCTAAAATATGAGCTCTAATACAGCCATTTACGTTCAACAGTTCTCAAGATATAGCTTTTTAAAAAACAACATGATTTCACAAAATGTTGATTCCTAGCTGTTCGGACAGACTTTTTGGATTTATGAAAAACAATATCTCAGAAAGTATTGTAGATGTCTGCCAGCACTCAAATTAAAACTAATTTAATGTCCTATAAGTGTTTGCGGCTTTAGTGCACTTGCTCAGCCTCCACTGGCTCATTACCAGTGATGCGGCGAGAGGGATGCGCTGGGATCTCTTCAGCTCTGCTCTATCCCTCACACGTGGGCTCAGGGATCCTCAGGTAAATTGTGTAAATATTGTAAGAGTGTAAATGTGACTAGAGATTATATTTTTTTTTTCATACAGATAGTTTGATTATGTTCATTTTGTTTATCCTTCTGTTTGTATATATTTTAAGAGAGATTTTTTTTTTCATTCATTTATTTATTTTTATTCTTATTTTGTTTTATTTTAGTATGAATGTGATCATTCATCACTATTACCTATTGCCCACAACTGTGAGGAATATTGTAATATCTATCAATAAATAAAAAGTATTTAAAAAAAAAAAATGTCCTATAAAGCAGTTTATTACACTATCTTGGTAGGGACTGTAGTAATTAGTTTAGTTACTTAGTTTGTTATTGGTTAGGTTTAAGGTTTAAGACTGAGACATAGACTTAGTCAGTCTTAAATCTTGTTTTAGTTTGATCAACTCCGACGAAGCCCTGCTAAGTGGAACGAAACGTTGGTGAAACGACCGCCACCCTGATTATCTTCCTACAATCTACTTCATAATGTCAACAATCTTCTTCCAATATAAAATAAATAAAAGCAAAAACAAAATATGAATATTATATGTATAAATAAAAAGATAATCGCTATAATAAAAACTGTTTAAACTATTTATATACAATATAAATAGTTTCGATGGAACGAACGTATGGGATGTTGAGGTCATAGTGTATGGTACTGTTTGCGACCTAGTATGGAGCATTTACTATTGTTCATAAGATTTTGGACTGGAAGGAAGAGGTGCGCTATATGTTCCAAAATTGAGCTCATCTCCATAGTTCCAGTTCTTAGGTCCAGATTGGTTTTATGCTGGATCTATACGTTTGACACTTGCCGCAAATTCATGACTTGTTCAAACGCTTGGTAAACAAAAGAAGCTACAAACTTTGTCGGATAAATATTACATTAGATTTATACCATTGTTATTATTAAAAGGAAGAAAATAGAGGAAGGTGAAATGAAAAGAAACGTAAATATCATCAAATTAGATGGTAGATGATAAAAATTTCTATAAATAGTTACCTACATAACCTATAAATTCACATGTTTCGTTCCAGATTTTTTAATTTAACCACCCTACCATGTAATGTCTTAACACACTAATATTTATGCTGTGGTAAAATAAAAAGGAAAAATAAACCGTTAAAGTTAATTGATAAGTTTTGAAAAAAGGTATTAACACCGAATCCATAGAACTTTAAAATATATAATCTCAAATGAGAGTTAATTATTGAATTTGAAAGTTGGGGAGATTCTAAAATTATTAATGCACAGAGAGCTCCAATATTAATTTATTGTCAGTTCTAAAAAAATGCGAACTGGAAACAAATATAAGGAAGCGGCAAAATCGCCGTTTGACTTGTGCCCAAAAACCGACACAATTTCATGCCAACTTGTACGAACCAATCCAAATAACTAATCCACACCCTTACGTATGCGCAAATTTTCCAGAGTTTGGCAAACGTGTAGAGGTAACTATAGTATGGTCTTGAAGATCAATAATTCGTTTAATTTCTTCAATAAAATTTTTATGTAACTGGAAAAAAATTACCACGGGTGCTTTTATTTTGTTTATCAGTAGTGTTTTTTTTTGAGAAAAAAAAAATAAATAAAAGCTTTTTCCGCGCTACTGCTACCTCCAAATCTTCTTCACTGTTCAATTCAATACTGAAAAGACATCGACTACCCTAATTGAAATTTACACATAGAAATGTTTGGATTTGAAAGCCATGTCCAGATAATCCAGATAATTTTCCACAAGGTGTGCAAGCCTTTATTTGTCTATTGCTGCTATAGCCTCCCCACAAACTATAAAGATTATTGCACATATAAAATCTATTAAATCAATTAGTCATCTGTATTGTTACAAATAATCATTTCTCATCAATATCGTCCGGAGCAGAAATATCCGGTACATTAAATAACCATAAATTAATCTTACAGATTCTTCTAATGACTGTCTGCTCTTGACCCCAAATACCGCAAGAACACAAGCACCTTCTCATTCACACAATCAACGAAGCACTGATTCTGGGCCCATGTCCCAAAACTTCTTTATTTTTCGTTCCGACTTCTAAGATAGAATACTGAAAATTTGTTTGATAATTCCACATAATTATCCCTGTTTCCTCAGACTGCAAGCGTTCCTCAGTGCAGGATCGCAGGTCCCATCCTCTGTACTGTTTATACAGCTGACATTCCAACTCACCCTGACAGTGCTATGTGAACCTTTGCTCCTGACACCTGCGTGAAATCATCAATGGTGACTTATTCGCTACGCCAACTTTCCATTCGCATGTCAAACTTGAAAAACGGTGTGAAATAAGATAAATGACAACAAATCTGTGGAAATCATCTTTGTTCATTCCTTCATAATGTAATATTCAGAAAATTCTTTTAAACCTCCTACATCTTGCAGTATTCTATTATTTTATGTTATTTAATAATGCGTTATCTCAATAATTATAATTATTTAAATGAACAATTTTCTAGCCTTCATTTCATTTTTTAACTTTTAAAACAGAATACAAAATTTAGCAAACAACCAAAGACACGTGGTCGAATTGGCACGGTATTTGAATGCGTTCTAGGGTTTCTAAGTTAATTTGCTAAATTTATTGCTCATTTTAAAATCTTTTATCGTACATATTGTATATATATCTATTTTAAAATTTCAAAAAGTAGAAAGTGTAATTTTTTGCGTTTTCTGAAATTAACATTCTAGGTACAAAGTGGTGAAATCAAAAATCTGTGTCAGTACTCACAAAAATACTTATATGATATGATTTTTTTTTTTCAGGAAATCCCTCATTTACTTATTGACTGGATTAGAGGTTCTGGCCAGGATCACGCTTAACCGGCAGGTTCCTTTTCCCTCCTCCAATAAGTACCTGCTTTATAGAGCCTTGGTGTTTCCTAGAAGATTTCTCCTGGTCCAGGGTCGATTCACTGCAGACGTAACAAAAAAGTATAACTCGATCAGGTTAACTTTAGACAAACATATACTACACCTATTAAGGGGGGGGTAACTTAAACGTTTACACCTATTAAGGGGGGGGGGTAACTTAAACGTTTACACCACGTATATAATTAATATTCATTTCTGTGAGTTTGTTGATGGGTTCTTTTTTACGCAGTACCACATGCACAGCCTACACAAGAGAAAGGAAATTATTGTTTTGTTTCAGGACTGAAGGGGGATGAGTCAGCGATTTGGGGAGTGGTGGAGTGGTAGCAAAAGCGAAGAGACACTAACAATAAACACCTCCTCACATACATGATAAGCTGGACATGTTTTACTTAGCAGATGGCTTGGTGCAAATGGCTCTTCCAGACCAAACTAAACATCCCGTATAGGCGAAGCCCCATCTTGTGTGGTAATGACAAAATAAACACGCTCTCTAATTAGCAATTACTGGTCTACGTATTAGAGCTTTGGAACTAGTTCATAAGTCTTTATAACTCTAAAATACGTTGAAATAGAAAGAAAAGAATTTAATTTAGTAGATGAAAAGAGTAAGGCACAAAGAGGTAGGTAGGTAGCCTTTTAACTCATTAACTATTTATTACTCAAGTTCTGTATGTACAATTATATCATACATGCCTGTTTCTATTATTGATGAGTTTCTTATTCATCTGTATTTATATAAACTTAAGTTGTCTCTTCCTTTTAACAATTTTTTTTTTGTATTATTCTAACTCTCTTTGTGTATGTATTCTAATTTTCTTGTCACATCTTACAATGTTTGTATCTTGTTTTCATTTAGCCCTGACAAGATGGGGCGAAACATTAATTTCCATTTAATAGTAGTTTTTTTTTTTTTTTTACTATTTTGAACCTTTATTGAACGCCACCTTGACTTCCGCACGGTCAACTATCTTCCAACATTTCTAGTTTATTTAAATAAATTAGCGAAATTACTGAAATAAATCTTGCAACTTATTTTTACTTCTCTTAATTCTTGTAATTGAACAAGTATATTTAATGTAAAATTTATGTTTATAATATATATGACATATATATATATATATATATATGTCATCAACACTTATAGTTATATGTATAGATATATAAGTTAATACTCATACTGTAATTCATATATAAGTCACTCACTAACTATATTTCGTTTTCTGTCATATTGTTCAATTTATAGATTCAAATTTCTTTTTTTCAGTTTTTTTAGACACTACTTACATATCTTCTTACCTACAAAATATTATATTTCATCATTCACTGTTATCCATCTACAACCGTCTAATTCCATGATTATCAATCATTCTTTCTTTTTTTTATTTAATTAAATATTTTGTATAATTTCAAATTTGTTTGTATACAATTTCTTTTCAATTTTAAGTTTCTCTAAATGATGTTTGTTATCTCTTTTGTTTTAGCCCTGATGAAGACCTGAAACTCAAGTCGAAACGTCGGCATAAATAAATAACTTTTTGTTTATTTATGTAGTTTTTGCTGACCGCACTCCCCGACCATCTTCTCCAATCATTAAACTATTTTTATTTTTAAAAATATTGGCAATGAAAATTCATAGATATTGTACCTGATAACTATTAAATTTAAATTTGGTTAAAGTATTTTTATCAGATGCTAGTTCTCAAATCTCAAACAATACTAACCTATTACAAAAGCGTAAGTACATCTTCTAGCTTTTGCTAAATGCTCCCTTGGTTTTTTTACTAAAAACCGACACCAGAGCGGAATGGTCACAAATTCAGACTAACTTGTACCAGCCAATGGGAATAGCCCACAAGCTTGCACATCTGGCCACTTGTCCTAGTTATACAAATGCGTAAAACGCATGCACAGATATGTTAGCTGCCTACATAACATTTTTTGATAGAACTGGTTACCTATATTACATACCAGAAACCAATGTTTCATTTTGTTGAAACCACAAAGTATGTAGTACTATGAAATATTTAACGAATACGTCAAACATAAAATTATAACCTATGTAACGTTAATTTATTATGAAATAAAACTTATTACCGCAATCAATAAACTAAATAAGAAACTTATAAGTACCATATAGTTGTATAATAAATGAGTGGTTGAGGTGAAACAAAATAAAAATATACTAAGTCGGACTATTTTCCATTTATGCTCGAAAGATTAAGGGAAGCCAAATTTTTATTAACGGGTTCCTTCATTTTTTTTCGCAGTAATAAAAGAGGATAAAAAATAAATTAACACTATAAAAACATCTATGCAAGACGTTTTGAGGAGGGGAAAGAAATATCGAAACTTTAAGAAGAAAAAAATTTTAATTGGTTTTAATAATTAGATAAATTATCTCAAATGATAAATACAATACATAAAATTGTATAGTATATAGTTACAGTTTTTATTTTACAAAATTACTAACAAAAAGATCTTCTTCCCTCTTAAAAAACAACCAGAGTGCCCCGCTTAGGGACAGAAAATATCAGGTCACGTTAGGCATACAAGAAATAATTACTCTGCTGAAACTCTTCCGAGTTGTTCATGTTATAATGAATTTGTGGTCTCGTATTCATCTTTCATTCATTTTCCTTCTTCGTATTTTCAAGGATAGTTTCTGAATATCCTATGCGTTAAGAGTAATTACTTTTACAAGCGATCTTGGTAGAACATAGAACAAAACTCCTTAGGCATAATACATCATCACCTTCATGGAAATTAGCTCTGAGGACATATGATAGTATTCATCAGTTATCGTACTGAGCAGAAACAGTTCTGATGAAGCTCTACAAAATGAGACGAAACTTCGCTCAAATAAATAGATGTTAACTAGTTTTGTTTTCCTGTGACTGCATCCCTGACCATCATTTTCATGATGTTTTATTTAGTATTTTAGCCTATTTATTTGTTTGTTTTTACTTATTTATTCATTTTTTAAAAATTATTTGTATGTTTTTAAATTTATTTATTTTTTTTAAACTTATTTATTTGTTTTTTAATTGTTCTACTGCTGAGGCTATATAATTTTTGATTTATTTCTGTATTTCTATTTGATAATTCTAATGATAATTTCGTTTAGTTTGCACTGCATTTGTGTAAGAGATTGGGCGTGTGTTGCGGATCTCTGGAGGGGAGGTATGAGAGAGTGGAATAGAGAGAATAGCGCTGAAGAGGTTAAGAAGAAAAAAAGGGAAAGAATGATAAGGAAAATGTAATATTACTTTCTGTGGAAAGAAGAGAGAAGAAAAGAAATTAAAATTAAATTGTAAATATATATATAAATTATACTTAGGTTTTAGTTAATTATTGTTTTGAAAAAAGAAAAAATAGATTTTTTTTTCTTTGTTAATATATTTTAATGTTTATATTTCAAATCATAGATTGATAAGTATGGTGTTTTTTTTAGCAACCCAATGTATTTAGGCAGCATTTTTCTCTATTGTTAATTATGAGTATCCTTATTCGATCCATTTCTCGATATTTTTAGCTAAAGAAGTGAAATCCATAGAACAACTAACTTCATAAACCAACCCAAACTTATTTTTTATTGTAATGCCATGTGAAAAGCACAATAAACATAAGCGGATACAGTCGGAATGGATACCCGCCAGAGAGGCACTATCATTCAAAACATCTACACAGGTGGTCCAAGTTGGAAAACATGGCCTGTCTACCTGTCCGAGGCAGGAAAAAATGTTTTCGTTAGCCAGAGTCAAGAGCACTAGTGCAGGTAGGTTCAACCGGAACCCTTGCCACCATCAATGGCATCTCCACCAATACGCTATAGAATTAAACAATTAACGGAAATCTTTCTTAACAAAAATACATTGATGAAGTTTTCGGACAAGTTATATTACAAACATAAATAATGGACAAGAACGAAACCACAATATTTTTTTCATTTTATTTAATTTTTTGACATTTGCAAGTGTATTTAGATAATAATATATCTAGTAAATTTTATGTAAGATGATGGAATGATACAGAATTGTAAAGAAACTACCCATTGGTAGCACACTAATAACATTTTACATAGCATAATAACATTTCTATCTATCATTATTAATTCTTGATTTTATTTTTTTTAATATATTTTTTATTCTTATTAATTTTTATTCATAATTTTTTGACCTTTGGGTTTCATAATTTTACATATCACTGGTTTTATGTATTTCATATCAACTGTTGTGTCATAACGGTCTTTGTTGACAGTTACGTTTTTAGCGAATCCTTTGTCGGTCCGTAACCCACTCTGGCAAACTTTTCTAAAAATTAAAAAATCAATCAGTTTTAGGCCTATCTTCTACGCCATAACGTGAGTCTCCTTTCTTGTTCTCATATTTCTTACATTATTCTTTTCCATATATATACACACACACATATATATTTATATTTTTAAGTATAGGTATATAAGTTAATACTCACACTGTAATTCAGATATAAGCCACTCACTATTTTTCATTGTCTGTCATATTGTTCAATTTGTAGATTCAATTTTTTTTTTAATGGAATATGGTCCGGGTGCGGTCAAAAAAAACTCAAATAGTAGATAATTATACTATTTTATTGAGCCAACGTTTCGCCCCACGTTATAGTATTATAAATAGTATAATTATCTACTATTTGAGTTTTTTTTTACCGCACCCAGACCATATTCCATTCATCTATACACACGGCCAATCAATAATCTTCCAGTATCCAATTTTTTTTTTTTTTTTCAGTTTTTTAGAAACTACTTGCATATCTTATATTATACATATCTTCTTACCTACATGATATTATATTTCATCTTTCACTGTTTTCAATCTACTACCATCTAATTCCACGATTATAAATCAATTTAATTTTTTTTTTACTATTCAATTATCAGTCATCAATTTCTTATCATTTATGATTCGATTCAATATTATGTATAATTTCAAATTTGTTTGTATACTATTCCTTTTCAATTTTATGTTTCTCTAAATGTTGTTATCTCTTTTGTTCTATAGCCCTGATGAAGACCTGAAACTCATAATAACATTTTACATTACAAGCTATCTAGAGTATCATATTTTCAGTCGCTTTCGAGGATTATTATTCGAGGGTAGCACTCTAATGACATTTTTCATAAGCTGGTCTCGTGGCCATCTTCTTTTCAGGCGCCTCGGAGGATTGTCAGGAATAGAAGAGGATGCAAGATTAGAAACTAGGGGGTTTGAGTGGTTAGAGAGTTTATAATGGAAGGATTTATATCTGGTTCAGGCTAGATCGGTTAAATATGTAACATAAGGGTCTTTATGGATAATTAAATTTGTAACAAAGTAAGGAGCATTGAGGATTTTGGATTGTAAGGATTGGATACGAGAGGAATTCGAAGGTTTCTTTGAGCCCCAAAGCTCAACTTTGTATGTCCAGATAGGCCTTATTACAGTCACGTAGATTTGTCTTTTGAAATATATTGGAAGTTTAGACCGTTATCTACTAAGTGCTGTGATTGTCGGAATCGACGTGCAGTTTCCTGTCTTCTTTGTCTTGTCTGAAGATTCCAACTTAGTCGTTTGTCCAGATGTAACTAACTTAATTGAATCGCCTAATCATACTCCAAGAGCTCGGGGCGGGGGATGAGGGAAGGGGGAAAGAAGTTATTTCACCAGTTTTTGATTACCTTAATAATATATTTATATATTAAATTAATACCTTAATCCATTCTTTTAAAAACTCTGACATACAATATGCAGGGAAGTTGTTTAAAAAATAAAAGTTTATTTAGGGGGTAGGGGACAACTTATAAAATTTCCCAACGGGTTTCTCAACTTACCGAAAGTCTGTTCAGAATAATCTGAAAACTGCACTTTTCCTAAACATTAAAAAAAAACTGAACTCTCTAAATAGTGTGTATATTAATTTTTGGTATAATAATTACTTTGCGTAATGATTGAATATAATTTAAACAGTTTCAAGTACAATCTCAATTCTCATAATTCCCAACTTTCTGAGTTTTGAAATTATATATTTAGTCAAGAATCAAAATTAATGACTCTGCCAACCAGGGTATGGGAGAATAAAAGATGATGGCTCTAGAAGTTTCAAAAAATTCATTTTAGAGTTTAGGTGAAAAAAAAAATTGAACAATTTTGAAAAAAGGCTGAATTTTTACCTAGACTATACAAAAATTATGTATATTTTCTTTATCTTCGCCATAATTTTTACCTACGCTTTAGGTCCACTATGCTATTTACTTTTAATTTTTTTTAACGTTTTAAATACGCCTTCATTACTTCAAGGTTTTTTTTTAAATATTCTTATTTTTATACCATTTACGTTTTAATTGAAACTACTAGGTTCTCAAAGGAATGTTTTATTTTTCAGGCCTTTTTCTTCTTCAAAACAGTATAAACATAAACATTTTTGAGTTGAACACTATTGTTCCTATATCGGCTTATTTAATTAGTAAAGAGTATAATCCAGTTAATCACTGACAACTTGTTTGGCTAGGAAATGACAGAAAGGCAGTGGATGCTGAGGGGCTTTAGGAATACAAAGAAAGGGTCTTGTGAAGTCCAGGACCACTTCATCTTCCAACCGAAAGTAATCTAATCTAACCAACAACGGCAAAGGTTCGTCTAAGTTCATTAAAGTAATTGCTACCTTCTCTTTTTCTTACCCTCCGTTTTCACCCTCGATATCGAAGATAAGAAGAAATGATCCAAAAAAATTCCTGTAATAATTTAATGGTGTATAAATTGCCAATGAAATTAATTTTTTTTTAAATATTATTGAAATTTAGAACTGTGTAAAAAAAAAATACAATAAGAAAACGAGATAAATGTTTCAGAACACATGATAATCTTTGGAAAGAACAACCCAATGGCACTTAAACCATTGCTTTAAATTAGAAGATCCTGTGGTCATCTTCTTTTCAGACGCTTCGGAGGATTATAAGGGATTGTTGAGGATGGAAGATGAAGAACTAATGGATTTGTGTGGGTAAGAATTTTGTAATGAAAGGAGGTATATATGTATTTCGGGCCGTGGGATGCTGAGGTATTTATGGATGAGTTAATTTGTGATGTAATCAGGCTCATCAAGGATTTTGGATTGTAAGGAATGGATGAGGGAGGAATTTGATGTGTGTAAGTCAACGATTTATAGGATTGGCAAGAAAATAATTTCTGTCAACATCACTCGATGGCATTATGTTATTTCGTCTCAATATTATAATTTTTTCTTTTGAAATTTGGAAATCGATAACTTCAGGTTGAAAACAAATTCCTTATAATTTTCTTATATACAGCTTTCATTTTACGGTCACTTTTAACATGGGATGCAGTAATAAACATTTTACCATGGGCGTACCCAGCGGGGGGCAGCTGCCCTCTAGAAGTGAAAAAGTAATTAATTTAATAAAAAATATGTTTTTTTTTAACAAATACTAATTTTTATAACCAATAAAGCACAAAGATAATCATATATAATTTTGATTTTATATATCCTTTCCGTGCTGCAATGTTTCGTGCAAATTTGATTGACTATAACTTGCCCCCCCTGATTTGGCATCCCCCCCCCAGTTTTGATCCTGGGTAAATCCTTGCATTTTTTTTTTTTTGTTTTCATAAAATCAAGAAAGTGGCAGAGGCTCAAAATATATCATATAAATCATACATATATCAGATATGCCAAAGTTATAGCGTTGATTGTTTAGTAGAACTCCATGTCAGAACTAGTTTCAACAATGTCATTATGAAGATTTTTAAATGAAAGATTATCAACGTTCTAGTCCGGCTCCTGAAGTTGATACATTTTCAATACGCACTTTAAAACTTTGTTTGAAACGAATTATTACGGAAGATGGAAAATGGATCGTACTGAATAACGTTAATCGGAAAAGATGAATAACCGGAATTTTATACTCCTACGTTGTTTACTATATATATTTTTTAGTTTCGTATCTTGTTTTTAGTCCTCATGAAGTACTACGAAGTCTTTAACAGTACATACAAAATGTTTGGAGATTGTTCGGGAAGTGATGTAGTATCTGACTGTATAAAGTAATTTTTGTTGAATAGATGAAACTGAGTTTTATGCCACACTAAAAAGCAGAAATTACTTTCTTGCCATCGCTATATATTTACATGATAAACAAAAATCCCTAGTTATTAAAATACCTATTAAGCACCTTCATACGTCTGTGTATAAATAAATGTGTATACTTGAACACAAATTTCTTTATATATACTCGTACGCATCCTTTCTAATAGGTATTATAAATAATAGGTCCACTGAGATAAAATTGGAAACCATTAAATGGATTTATCTAGTAAAATAATTTCACCAAACACTTAGAAAGCAATGTTGGAAATTTTTCAAAAGTGAAAGCTAATATATTAAAAATAAAAAAGATTATCCAAATGATCTCAACCTTCTTTATTAAAACATATTAAATGTCCAACGTTTCAGACGATCATCTAGAACAATCTTAATTTTAGTATCACAGCCTCACATTGATTTATAAAACTTTGCAGGATATTATACTCAACTCAATTTAAAATATTGAGGTGTAGATAGTTGACCGTAGATTAATGCTTGAAGAAGTTTGTCGGGGGGTGCGGTCAGCAAAGAACAACATAAATAAACAAAACCATATTTATTTATTTTATGCCGACGTTT
>NW_027106117.1:868457-870404 GCF_000696795.3 Halyomorpha halys | reverse complement strand
CGAAACGTCGGCATAAAATAAATAAATATGGTTTTGTTTATTTATGTTGTTCTTTGCTGACCGCAACCCCCGACAAACTTCTCCAATCATTAATCTACGGTCAACTATCTACACCTCATTTGATACTTTTTGTATAAATAAATAGTTGACCGTATAATTTCAAATTATGTAGAAGATGATCAGGGTTGAGATCAAAAGAGAAATAAAAATAGTCAACTATTTATTTTCTGACGCCACACTTTTCCTAAATTAAAAAATTATTTCTGTTAGCACTATCATATTTTTATATCTCGTTCTTGTATCATTTTTCGTCATATTCTTATATCTCTTGTCTTTTTATTTGAAATAGAAATAAAAACGTTAATGATAATCTCTCCTCCGATTTTCTGTCAAAGTCACTGAAGATATCAACTTGAACTTGGTGAGTGGTCCAGATTTGTACTTTTACTCATTTATTATTATTTTTTTATTTATTCTTTCTAGGCCTTTATTTAAACTTACTTCTTTATTTTGCATCTTTTAGGTGTTGAATTTTGATTTACCATATTTACTTTTCTGTTTCTGCGTGTTATTATGTACGTTTGCTGTACATTTTTAACCTTATAGTTTAATTATTTTTTTATATTCTTATCATTATTTATTTTATATTATTATTTAATATTATTTTATTTATGTTTGTCTTTTATTTGTATATAATTTTCTTTTCACTTCATTGCTATATAATTTTAATCCTTCCTTAATTTACTTTTTTGTATCTTATTATCTTACTGTGTCGAAATCTTCTTAGTTATTTTTGTATCTTTTTAGCCCTGACGAAGCTCTACAAAGTAGGACGAAACGTTGAAGAATAAGTTGTTAAATATTTTTGTTTCTCATTTGACCTCAACCCTGAACATCTTCTCCATAATTTTTTTATATACTGTTTGTCATTATTAATAAAACTGCCAGTCTCGAAAATATAAATAAATATAAAGTGAAAACTGTTATTAATGAAGCCAAAACAGAGAAGGAACTAGGCATTGAGGCCATATGCACTCGGTAACGAGCGGATTGCCAGTTGTCCGTAATCAATACCGTTGTTCAAACAGTTAGCTCCCGGCGGTACTTGTCCAACTGCATCGAGGCCGGTATGATAAAACAGGGGGGTCTTCTGTTCTAGGGGTCTTTCACATCTATCCTATATTGCGCATGCGTCATAGAAACAGTCCGGAAGTGAGCAATCACAGCGGCGGTAGGTCAGTTGAAGATTTCCGGCCGCGGGGCCATTAATAACAAAAATGCAGTATAAAAGAAAATCACACGTCGAGTAACACACGTCTATTTTAAGATAGAGTAAAAAAAAAAATTATTTTTTCATGCCGACTTTTCGACCTGAGTTTCAGATCTTCGTCAGGGTTAATAAGAGACAATAACCATCGTTCAAGAAAATATAAAATTAAAAAGCAATGATAAACTAACAAATTTGGAAATATACATAACCATGAACAGTAGCACCATCTAGACCTCTTTATATTTTTAATACTTTCTGTTTTCGTACTTTGGGTAGACATATTCAAGATAATGAAGATCCTATTTACTCATTCAAGAAATATTATTTTATTTTTTTTTCAAAACTAGTGATCTATTATGGTATTTAAATTTTTAATTTAATTTTTTGTAAATGTAACCGATCTAGCCCCAACCAGATATCACTCCTTCCATTATAAACTCTCTAACCACTCAAACCCCCTAGTTTCTAATCTTGCATCCTCTTCCATTCCTGACAATCCTCTGAGGCGCCTGAAAAGATGGCCACGAGACCAGCTAATGTAAAATGTCATCAGAGTGCTACCAATGCGTAGTTTCTTTACAAGACTGTAACACTCCAATTTAACTTAGATCATATTTACTAAATGTATTATAATGTACAGTTGTAAATAGCAATAAATAAATATTAAAAAAAATAAT
>NW_027106117.1:835160-867767 GCF_000696795.3 Halyomorpha halys | reverse complement strand
CAGAATATATTTGAGCAGACATCTATTACATGAGTACACTTACTGAAACAATTGACCCCCGACTGACGCTGGGCAAAGTATATTTTTTTTTGTTTTCATAATAACTTTTGTACCTCTCTGCTCCTATCCAAAATTTTCCTTTTTTTACATAAATGTATATCTCTATTTCGTGGTATGACCATTATCTTATCGCCCTGTTACGTTAACTCTCAATCCTACCCAGCTCATTTCGATTATTTCCTTCATAAGTTTTATCATGTTATTGCCGTATCAGAAACTTGGCTCAAACCGAATGTTCTCTCTTCCTCTGTATCACTTCCTAATTATACCCTCATCCGTCATGATCGGGCAGAACGAACCGGTGGAGGTGTCTCTTCGTTCATGATAGCCTGATGGTTAAAGTCTTTTTTTAATTTCTCTCTCCATACTCTTCATTCAGAATAAATTTCCTGTTTTATGAAATTTCCTTTCTCTCATCTTCCCTTTTATATATCATAGTACTCCGTCCGATTTGACCATACGTTTGAAGTGTCTCTCTTTTCTCTTATGCCCCTTAATACAGCAATGTAATAATAGCGGGGGATTTCAACACTAATCTGTTTTCTGACTCTCCCGATAAATCATACCTTGTTGACCTTTTCCATTCCTTAGACCTTTTCATCGTCCCCTTTCATCTTGCTCACCATACCCAGTTCACAAGTACATGGCTGGATCTTTTCGTAATAGATTCCTCCCAAATCTTATTACCCTCCCCTCAGATTCCAGTGTGTTTCCTTTAACATCATGATATTATCCAGATTCCCTATAGCATTCCATCCCCTAAACTACTTTCTCATCAAATCTCCTGGCGGAACCTTGACTCTTAACACCTGATAATCTAAATCCTTTTCTCGATTCACTAACCCAATCCCTGGAATCTAATTATTTCCTATCCCTCCATCAATTAAACGGTAGAATACCTCTGCACTAATCGTATCACTTTTCTAAATTATCATGTACCCTTCAAGACTTTTACTTTCAAACGTACCGCTGCCCCCTTGATCAATTTATAATCAGAAAAATGATGAGAAGAATGAATTCATCCAGGAGACATTTTAGATGACCTAGAACCTCCGGAGAGTACTCCTTTAAATTCTTAAGAAACCTCACCCAATCTTCACTACGCCGTGCCAAGGCACAGTTCTTCCACACTTCCTCATCCCAAACCCCTGACCCTAAGTCCCAAATTAAATCATCCATCAGGACCTCAATGTCCCCTATGTTGCTGATTTGGCCAGAACCAGATACCAATCCTTTTATAATAAACTTCCCAACCACCCAAATCAACTCGTTTCTAGCCTGGCTTCTCCTTCACTACCTAATAATCCTCCTTGGCGTCTGAAAAGAAGATGGCCTCGAGATCTTCTCCTTTAGAAATGTTTTTGGAGTTCTATCAATGGGTAGATTCTCCACATGTTTTTATCATATCATAATATCACTTACAGCAAATTTACTAGACGTGTATATATGTATACAGTTGTAAATAACAATAAATAAATTATTAAATCATTAAATTCTAGAAAATTGGAGCTCAAATGTTCATTGTAAATATTCATTATGTATTAAGACTAAAATTACTTTTCATTTCAATAATTTGCATGAACTAAAAGTAGGGTGGTAAGTGAAAGTTGTGTGAGGCATTGCATCAGGTTTTTTCTATACCTCTAAGCGATTTTCTTTTTAATTTGTTTCATCAAATGACCCACACTTCTTATAAATTACAATTGCATTAAGGTCATACAATTTAGAAATAAATACAAAATGTTCTTAATCCACATACAAACGTATGGATGTATAAACATTTCTAATCGGGTTAAAAATTAATTGCCAATAGGTGAATTATTAGTTTTAAATTTATTAAATCGTTAAATGGCGAACTTTTTATTGCTGGTACTATTTTTCTTACAAAACAAAAAATAACTCCCTCCTAGACCAAACATTGGATTAGTTAATATATCTTACATCTGGTTGTATGCATTTGAATTAAGTTGATGGTGCAAGTTGGTCTTGATGATAATTTAAGGTGGAACTTAAGCGGCTTATCCCTAAAGTCTATTGGAAGAGGTAGCTTGGTTTATTTCCGAGGCGGGCTCCTTTAATAGGGATAAACCCAGAGGGCACTACATCACAGCACTCGGTAAACACTGCGCCTCACCGTTCCCCGATAGTCCTCTATCTAGCTAGTATATTCCATAATGTGCCCGAAGGAGGAAGAGCAAGGGGTTGACCGCCATAAGAAGTGGTTTAGCTTAAAATTAAGGCATTAGGAAAATTTAATGTAGTATTTAGTTGCTAATATTTCGTCCTGACTAAAATGCCATGATTTCCTATATTTTTAGAAATACTGTTTTATGGAATAATATTATTACAATCTGCTACAATTAAGGGAAATGAGTATTCATTCTAAGTATTCTAAGTACCCCTAAGTATTCATTTAAATCATACATACAGAATAAAGAAGAAAAAAACAAATGTAAATAATAACAATAGTACTTACAGAATTATGCGTTCGCACCTATATACAATATTTACATTCTGCCTTGGGAACTTCGAATCAAGCTTTGACACCTACGTGTGGAAGGCAAAGCGGGACTCCAAGAGATCCCAACGTTTCTCTTCAAGCTGCATCACTGGTATTGTAAGCCAGTGGAGACTGAGTGAGAGCGGTTGAGCAGACCCAAGTCATGATTGTACTTGAGTGATGATGCTGGCCATTGCTAGGCACTCCAACAACAATTTACATTAGGTCTCGGATCCATTATCGCGAGGATTATAATAGGGAAGGTTTGTGCTGAATAGGGATCGTGCTAAGTAATTAGGGTGACGAGTGAGCTTCTGGTGAAAGCTAAAAAATCTGGAAATAACGTCAAGGACATATGGAATATTGAGGTCCTGTAATGTTTTTTTATAGTACAAGAGTCAAAGAAGAAAAAAAAGGCAGTTATTTCACCCCAATTTTTTATTACTTTAATGAAAACTATGCATAGTTACTAGTAAAAATCGATGAGTCTGCCAACTATAGGTGGGGGGAATATACAATGTTGGCTGTTTTAAAACGTTAAAAAAAATTAATTTTTCATTCGGACCTCTATATCTTTAAAAGTATCCACAATACTAGGAAATCTAAGGGAACATCATTCAAAAAGGACTAAATTTGTTAAAATATGAGCCCTAATAAAGCAATCTATATCGATAGTTCTCGAGATATAGCTTTTTAAAAAGCAACTTTTCATAAAAATGTAGTTCATTCTGAAAGATCAGTATTTGGCGAATTTGTTTTTAGAAATCAAGGACTCAAATTAAAGCTTATTTAATGAACTATATAGTAGTTCCTGAAGTTTATCTTCGTAGGAGTTGTGGTTTTCATGATATTTGCTAAAATAAATTGACTTATAGTTGTTCGGACACATTTTCATGTGCAAAATTTATATTCATATGCGAATATCATAAAAAATATTACTCCTATGAAGATAGATGTAATAAACTACTTTATAGTGAATTAAATTACTCTTATTTAAATTACTTTTCAAAAATCAAACATTTTATATGAACAACTAGAAATTAACATTTTGTGAATTTATTTTGTCAAATATCATAACAACTACTGCTCCTACAAAGATAAACGTTATAAACAATTTTAGAGTAAATTTAACCAACTTTAATATGAGTGCCAACACACATCTGTACGTCACATGTTCGAATACATATAAATCAATTTATTTTAGCATATATCATGAAAACTACTTAAAGGGATGGACTTCGGACGATTTTCGTCGTCACAGGTCGTCCCCCACTGTTATTTCTAATATAGAATTGAAAACTAAATTTCACAACATGAAAACTAACTGTTCAAATAATTTTTATTTTCCCACAAATCGTTTCTGAATCTTCGATAGTAACCTAAGCCAACCTTAGAGTTTAAAAAAGTTTGGCAAATTTTTAGCTATGTTCTGGTTTGGACCAAAACTGAAACATCTGATTATAATTTATCTTTTAAAAAAATTAAGCCTGGAAATGGAACTTATTATATCTTCCTTGGATATTGTATTTTTATATTTTTGGAGCACTTTTTGACGAAGGCAGAAATCCTTTAGTTTTATTCCTTTCCAATCTTCGTAAATGTTGATTTTAGCATTCAAAAAAATTGAAGTAAACCCTGTTTCATTAATCGTAGTATTAATGAAGGAAGTAATCAGGGAAGTAATCCCTGAAATTTTTTCCGTTATTAAAAAAAAGGTGATAAACAATAGACGTACTTTTTAGTTGGTAAGAAAAAAAACAACACTTATTTTAGACCTCAATCACCATCTATTGGCAAAAATTGTAAATTGGTGAGGCTTGGGCCAAATGAAGTATTATCAGGAAAAATCGAAATATAAAATTATCAAAATAAGGTAAATGTTTCGGCTAGAATTTCAGGCAATATCAGGGCCAGTAGGATAGATCCATAGAGGATCCTACTGGATAGATGGAGGATCTAGTCCAAACTACGGATCAAGTACCGGCGTTGATCCTCCGTCTAGTAGCCCTGATGAAGGCATGAAATTCTAGTCGAAACTTTGGTGCTAATAACTAAGTCTTTACTTATTTGTGATCTTCACAAATAAGTAAAACTGTACTCCCAACCATCTCCTCATACAGACAATTCACGGTTAATTATCTACTCATCATTACAAAATGAAGTGAAATGACTTGGGAAAAAAATACAATCAATATTATTGGATCTAAATATAGACTACATAAACCATAAGTACAACGTGTCTGTCATCACCCTCTGGGTGCTTACTGCGACGCGAGTCAATAATACAACTTTCCAAATATGAAATACCAAAAAATTTGGGTAACATTTGCCGTGTGGGTAATTGCAAGTGGGTATTTATTGGCAGACACCTATGTTTGATGTAGCATCACCGATATATCAATTTACATCGATTGGATACATTATTTTACAAATTAGAGGACATATATTTTCTTTCATTACCTGTGTGAAGATTAGAATGCTACCCTACATTTGGCAGAGAAAAAACTTTCGGTTAGCAGAAAACTCCAAACAATCTATCATAACTAATTTTTTTCTCTCGTAAACATGATTACAGCCCAGTGTATCATTTCCATCTTTTTTTCAAGAACAGTCGTAAGTTCGTGATAAAGACAAAAATGGATACAGTTAATCCTCAGTGCACTTGATCTTATTTTCAGTTGAGTAAGTTGAATCGTCAAACTGAGAAAGCTATACAGTTCGCGACTGAAAGGAACAAATGTTTATTTGAATCTTCGAGGGAAACAGCAAAGTCTTCGATGGTCATTATAACGGTTGAACTTAAAAATAAACAAGAGGAGGCAAACATTATTTTGCATCGTTGACTTGGTCATGGTACCATCCTCCTTCGGTTTTACTCAGGATAACAATGTATATGTTTACAGTGTGAAAACAACGAGTTACACTCGAAGTGTTGAGAAGCGTTTCCCAGAATTGGAGGTACCTTTTTGACAAGTTAAATAATTAATTCAAACACTGACTAAATTCAACAGCTAAAATGAGTCGGCGATGTTTCACAATCCTTTGAGGGGAATCCGGTGCGACAAAGGCTCTCAAAATTGATCCTGTTTGCAGTATAAATGAAATGTAAGCAGTATATTTAAGGAATCTGGTCATTAAATGTTGAATTTTAGAGTTGTATAGTAGTGGGGAATTCCGTCTTCAAACAGCTCTCCACTGTTTAAGTTACGAGCGATCCTTTATCAAATCTACGCGCTTAATTATGTTAGTCATCACGAACCAGTAATCTTAAAGCTCCTACTATAGACCCGAAGATGAATAATATTATAATGATACATCAACAAAATTCGGATGGCAGCAAAGGTCCATGAATCTCATACCTTTCATTGAATAGCAAATAAGAATATTTTTAAGCCCATAGCACCTTGAGAAGTTTCAAAATAAATAATAACTAAAATGAGGTGTAGATAGTTGATCGTAGATTACTGATTGGAGAAGATGGTCGGGGGTGCGGTCAGCTAAAACAACATAAATAATAATAATCAAAGATCAGTTGAATGGCTAAAAGCAGCAAGGCTATTCTCCGAGACAGAGGGATTCGTGGTACCAATTCAAGATCAGGTTATTGCCACCAGATCACATAGGAAGCATGTGCTAAAAGAAGCATCAGCGTCGGATAAGTGTCGATTATGCTCGGTAGCGCTGGAATCAATCCAACATATAACGGGTGGATGTGGAGTGTTGGCTGGTACTGAATATTTACAGAGGCACAACAATGGGGCCAAAATTTTACATCAAGCACTGGCGATAAAGTACAACTTAATTGAAAATAAGATCCCATACTACAAGTACCACCCAAATAGACTCCTCCAAAAAGGTCCTCTCAAGCTCTATTGGGATGAATCAATATTTACGGACCATACAGTACGCCATAATAAACCAGATATCCTCCTTATAGATCTAAGAAAAAAGAAAGCGGAACTATATAAAGATATCGGAATCCCAAACGATAATAATATAAGCTTTACTATGGGAGAAAAACTAAGGAAATATCAAGAATTGGCGATTGAATTGAAGGAACTATATCACTTGGAGGGAGTTATCACAACTCCATTCATAATATCCACCAATGGCCTCGTACCAAAATCCACAGTGGCAGGCGTGAATGGTTTGGGACTGCCTATTGATGTACTAAGAGAGGCTCAACAGTCGATTCTATTAGACAGAGTACGTGTAGTGCGAAAGGTTATAAATATTTGAAAAGAGAAAATAAATAAATAAACAAAATCTGAAGGTGGTTGGACTTATAGGTCCCCCACCTCAGACATTCAACCCTCAATAGCCAGAAAAATCGGATAATAATAATAATCTTTATTTATTCTGGGATTTATCCCTTTAGAATAATTTACAGGCGTCAAAATTAGGCTTTAGAGCCTTAGAGTAAATTACAAAATATAGATGAAATTACAAGATGTCATCAAATATAATAATACAGTGAATTTTAAAAAATACAATTAAACAGCCATAATTAACAGAATATATAAAATAATGATAAAACAAATAAAATGAAACCACTTGTCATATCATAAAACATAAGATGACTTCTGATAGTAAATAAAAGGAAAAAATGATAAAAAAAATCAAATACAATTAAACTAAAAAGTAATAAATGAAAAGATATAATTTCTGCTAGTGTACATATTTACAATTATAAACGAAGATCTAAGACATAAAATACAGAAAATATATAAAGCTTTTTGAAACTTCAATTGTTATTCTTGAATTGGGTGGACAGAAGGTAGTCGAAGATACGGGGTTTGAAGAATGGAAGGGTGTTAGAACTACGAATGAAAGGAATAGAATTCCATACGGAAGAGGAACGGATGAGGAAAGATCTATCGCAAAGCATTTTAGTTATTGATTGGAGAAGATTGTCGGGGGGTGTGGTCTGCAAAAACAACATAAATAAACAAAAAAATATTTATTTATGCCGACGTTTCGAGCTGAGTGTCAGGTCTTCATCAAGGCTATAGAACAAAAGAGATAACATAGAGATAATCATTTAGAGAAACATAATACTGAAAAGAAATAGTATACAAACACCTTTGGAATTATACAAAATATTGAATTGAATAATTAAAAAAAAATGATTGATAAACATGGAATTAGATAGCAGAAAAAAAAAATAATAAGTCAATACTCACAATGTTATTCATATATACAAGTCACTCACCCATTTTATCATATATTTCATTTTCTTTCATATTGTTCAATTTGTAAATTCAATTTTTTTTTTCATTTTTTTTTTTTTAGACACCACTTACACATCTTATATTATACATATCTTCTTACCTACATAATATTATATTTCATGTTTCACTGTTATCAATCTGCTACTGTCCAATTCCGTGGTTATCAATTAATTATTTTGTATTATTCAATTCAATATTTTGCATTATTCCAAATTTGTTTGTATACTATTTCTTTCCAGTTTTATGTTTCTCTAAATGATGGTTGTTATCTCTTTTGTTCTATAGCCTTGATGAAGACCTGAAACTCAGGTCGAAACGTCGGCATAAATAAATTATTTTTTGTTTATTTATGTTGTTTTTGCTGACCACACCCCGACAATCTTCTCCAATCAATAACTAAAATACTTTGCGATATCGAATATTAGCTGTTTTCTATCTGGGGCATATTTAGGTGCAGGCCCAATAATGGGCCAGGCATCAAACCTACTTATTTTTTCTCAGTTTTTCGTGGTTTGATGTCGTTACTAATATTTTTAAAAATATGATAATTTCAATTTTTCAATACTGCAGGTAATGGTGATTTTTATATTATCAATAAACCTTCTACGCAGTATTTTTTAAGTCAGCCAATTTCTTCAAAGCATAGTTTTACCTCCTACGTTTTGGTCTACACCACGCACTTATCAACGCTAGTCAAATATATTATTTTAAGTCAATTATTGAAGACATTGAGGACAGAAGTCCACGGTTTTATACCTGAAGCATATTTTGGTACAGGTCCAATCATGGGGTGAGCATCACACTTATTTATTTTTTTCAATTTTTCGTAATTGGATATCTTTATAAATACTTTTAAAAAATAGAGTAATTTTAATTTATTAATACAGCGGGTAATAATGATTTTTTACATCGTCAATAAAATATTTTTACATTTAAAAAAAAATATATATCAGTATTCTGAAATTATATTTGCTGTAAACACGGTTGCTTTGAGGAGATTGAATTTCATTCCATATAATTGTTTTACAAAACTCTTATATTATAATATTCAACGAAAAACGAGGCTTGCTAAAAAAAAAAAACAGGGGCAACTGCCCCTCTCCCACTTAGAAGTGAAAATATTCTTTATTTATTATTATTATTATTAATTTAATAAAAAATTGTTTTCAAGCAAATACTAATTATAATAAATAATGTTTTCCTTTTCCGTGCCAAAATTTCACAACCTGATTGACTAAGGCTTACCCCTAGTTTTGATCCTGGGTACGCCCTTGATAGTTTATATGAATTTTAAATTTTTAGCTCTTGAGGGTGGCTATCTAAAGAGGTTACAACAGACCTAAATACCTAAAACCAGTCTAACCTGGTAAAACCAAAGTAAAACCTTTGGGAACATGGTAAACTATTTAGTATTGTTGAACAGTTGAGTATTGTGAATGAAATACGAATAGATGGGAAGGAAGATTTTGTGATTCCAACATTGGGTGGAAATCGTTTGAGAAGCAGTTTTGAAGGAATTGAAAGCAGGTTTATTGGTATATAAAATGTCACGCCGGATTTAATTCTTGAAATTTCGTTCTTTGATATTAATATTTCCATTAATTAATACAGAACTAGTTTTTTGTGTTTTTAAATAAAAAAAATGAATATCTTCTAAAGTACTCGATATATATTTTATTTATTGATAAATATTACAATCTACCACAACATTGCTGGGCAATAAGTAATAGTGATAACTGATTATATTCATGCTAAAATAAAATAACATAAGGATAAAAATAAATAAACAAATGACAAAAAAAATGTAAATATAAAAAAAAAGTAAAAAATACATAGAAAATAAATAAAAGCTCTCTCTAAACATATGCCAGTGATGCGGCGAGAGGGATGCACTGGGATCTTTTAAGCTCTGCTCTACCCCTCACACGTGGGGGATAGAGTGGGCTCAGGGATTCTCTGGTCGGTTCTGTAAATATTGTAATATAAGAGTGTATAGCGATTATATTATTTTATCATCATGTTATTTTATTTATTTATTTTTTCATACTCATAGTTTGATTATGTTCATTTTGTCTATCCTTTTGTTTGTATATATTTTAAGAGAGATTTTTTAAAAATTTATTTATTTATTTTTTTATTCATTTTTATTCTTATTTCAGTTAATTTTAGTATGAATGTGATCATTCATCACTATTACCTATTGCCCACAACTGTGTGGCAGATTGTAATATCTATCAATAAAGTATTTTAAAACTAAAAACTCTAAACATATACCAACAGAAGGATAAAGAAATAATGGAAAATAATCGGGCTATGTGCAAGAAATAATAGATAAATAAAATAGAATAAAAATAAAATAATCTCCTGTCACATTTTCACTCTTATGTACAATATTTACACTATCGACGTTAGCACCCCTGAGCCCACTCTATCCCCCACGTGTGAGGGGCAGAGCAGAGCTCTTTGGGATCCCAGCACATCCCTCTCACCGCGTCACTGGTATCTTCTAAATTAAACCCATAATCTGGTGATACAAGTAGAGCTGGTTTGCTGTCCGAAGCTTATGAATATGAATCTTTAGCTATTACAGATTCGTATTAATGTTAATTAATTAGCATATGCATATCGGCACTCTCATTAATAATTATGTTCTTGGAAAGGTTTGTCATAATTTATCGACTCCTTGAATCTAGGAAAATTCAGGTAGTTTTCAGCGTTTCGATGTTTCGCCTCTTTTGTTATTCAAACAAATAGTTCGTTATTAAAATTTCATTTTGTATTCCTGTTGATGTTTCCTGCCTGCTCCGCTAAGATTATGGATTTCCCCGAAATTGATCTAAATTAATTAAAGTTTCTTACGGGGGAAATACTTGGGATTTATGTTGCTTTAGAGATTACAAGTTGTGAAGGAGCTTAGAATTAAGATTGTGCACGAAGTTTGAAGGTCTTACAAGTAATAATTTATCAAGTGTTGATAACCTTTATCTAACAACTTTATGTAATAAGTTATTTCAATAAATAAAATCCGGGATTGATTATATATTATCAATATGTATTATTTATTATTTTTTTATATTTACTTATTACTTTTATAAACTAATTCCTATGGATATTGTATTGGATATGAAAGTAATGTAATGTAATCTGTTACAAACGTTTTTTTGTATAAGGTTTTCATGAAATAAAAGTAACAGTATGATCATCTTGAAAAAAATTTCTTATTTGTATAACTTTTCTTGTATGAATAACTGTACTGTGACTGTTAAATTTGCTAAAGCAGTTTGGATTAATAATTTATATTCGATTTAAAAAAAAAAAAAAACGACTGAATGTTTAGTCAACATTTTTAATCATAGATGATATTTAATGAAAATGACTTTTATTTTATTTAATTATAACAGTACTAAAAACATAATACATTTTTAATCACTGATTATAGACAAAAATATCAAAGAAACAGAAATTAATATAAATATTTAACCTAGAGGATTTTTTTTTTTTTTTATAAAGTAATGCAATATCTTTCTTCAATAGAAGTAAAACCGTGTAGATACAAGAATTATGTTTTTTCTTCATCATAAAAGGTTGCGAAGAAGATTTTTCCTTATTCAAATAATTAGTGTATAATCAGCAACTATAAAACTTTTTTTTTTTAATAAATTATTTATTGGAATTTACAACTGTATAAATACATATACAACAAGTAAATTTGCTGTAGGTAACATAGTGACATGATAAAAACATGTGGAGAATCTATCCATTGATAGAACTCCAATTACATTTCTAGAGGAAAAGATCTCGAGACCATCATTTTTCAGACGCCTAGGACCATTATTGGATAATAAAGGAGAATCCAGGCTAGAAACAAGTGGATTAGGGTCGTTGGGAAGTTTATCATGGAAGGAATAGTATCTGGTTGTGGCCAAATCGGGAAAATATGGGACATTGAGGTCCAGATGGATGACTTGATTTGTGACAAAGTATGGAGCGTTAAGGATTTTACGAAGGATTTTGGACTGTAAGGATTGGATTCGGGAGGAATTTGATGGTTTAGTGGAGCCCCAAAGCTCAACTCCGTAAGTCCAGACAGGCCTTATAATAGTCATGTAGATTAGTCTTTGGTAATGGATTAGCATTTTAGACCAGTTGTCTAGTAAAAGTTGTAATTGTCGGAATCGACGAGCAGTTTCCAGTCTTTTTTAGTCTTGTATGAGGGAGGATTCCAAGTAACGGATCTGTTCGAAAAGAATAAGTGGGGTGTTATTAAAGGATACTGTAGGGCAAAAGGTCATGGGCTTACGACGAATGGTAAATGTGATTTGGTGGAATTTATTAGAATTAATTTTAATCCTCCAGTTTTAGCATCATTCTTCAAGGGTGGTGATGAGGGATCGGAGGATTTGGGAAACAATGTAAGTATCATTGTTCACTAACAAAGACATGTGTAATCGGCATACGCGGTGAGGATAGTGTTAGGATGGGTTGGAATGTCAGCTGTAAAAACTGTATAAAGGATACGACTTGGGATACTACCCTGAGGTGCTGGGATACCAGCAGACTGACGAAATAGGGATGAATAAGCGCTGTTGTGATTTATTTGAAATAATCTGTTGAGGAGATAAGAACGGATAATGAGGCAGTATGTAGGGGGTAGGACTTTACGGATCTTGTATAGCAGTCCTGGGTCCCATACTCGATCAAAAGCCTGTTCTACATCAAGAAAGACTCCCGAGCAGTACATTCCGCGCTCTAATGAAGAAGACGAGACAACATTAACCATACGATGGTATTACTAGATAGTGGAGTGAGATGTTCGGAATACAAACTGGTAATCTGGGATTATGTGGTTGGAATCAAGGATAGGGTGCAGGCATTTCAAGATAAGTTATAAATAAACATAAAAAAAAATCAATCATTGACGTGATAAAACACAATACCAAAACATTTACATCATAATAATACATTAACGTCATAATAAAACACTGGAATCTATTAGAGCCAGTAAAATAAAAGAAAAAAATTCTTATACCACGAAATCCATGAAGAATCTTGGTGTGGAAGTACTGTTTCAAAACCGATGGTTGCGCATGTGGTTTTGTTCAGAAATCATTCTAAACCGTCAGTTTTTTTTTCACATATTTAAAAGCTATCCAGTTTTCAGTGGCTGGGTGTGCCTCAGGAGGGTTTCTTAATTCACAGCTGATGTGTCAGAATAAATATTCATCCACTAAACCGGACACGAACCATGCCCGAAACAGAGGACAGTGCTTTGATCACTTTAAAATGTAGGTTACGTACGCCGAATTCAATGACACTTTTTTTGATGATATCCGGCTAAAAATATTAGACGAATATCCGATGGTTCTTGTCAATGCGCCGAGGAATAAAAGTATTAACATTATTTGTGAAACTTTTTATATTATCGAACGCCGGTAATATTATTTTAAATTTTTAATAGTTTACGTGGTCTACAACTAAACTATTAAATCACAAATAACGACTCAAGTTTCAGTCGTTAGTCGTTCAAAGTAACTAATAAAAATTATTATTTTCAAATTAATAATATTTGTGCTGACTAATGACCTAAAAAGAAGTCAGTCACACATTAGTCATCTGGGTATACGAAATTGAGCTTTGGGGTTCCACTAAACTTCCAAATTCCTCTCGTACCCAATCCTTACAATCCGAAATCCTTCTCAATCCTCCTTATATTACTACAAATAAAATCATCCATAAAGACCTTAATTTTCCATATGTAACCGATCTCACCTCAACCAAATATCAATCCTTCCATTATAAACTCACTAACCACCCAAACCAACTAGTTTCTAACCTTGGTTCCTCTTCCATTCCTGACAATCCTCCGAGGTCTAAAAAGAAGATGGTCTCGAGAGCTTCTAACATAGAAATTTTAGTATCGTGCTACCAATGAGTAGTTCATATAAGTCTGTATCATACCATTGTAATCTAACAACACATTTACTAGATGTATTTTTATGCAAATGCTGTTGTAAATTTCAATTAATAAAAAACACATTAGTTTTGACTTTATGTGATTGAAATAATGATAAAATTTAATCTTCAATCGGATAATTTTACCCTAACTCAGATTAAAATTAATTGGTTTGTCATTGACTTGGTATTATTCAATGAGTAATATCGATTTATTTAATTATGTACATTTATTTTATTATATATATTTTTTTTTTTACAGTTAGATTTAATGTCTTATGTAAAAAATTGTTTTGTTGTTAGCGCTCAATTCAAAGAAAGTAGATACTCAGTGATGTTATAAATCGTCTCCTATGGTTGTGATGTGGCACCCAAGGCTATTGATTTTGTATTTAAACATGTATTAGAGGGAATGTATTTACTCTAAGAGCCCAATGGGTGATAGCCAGAGTTAAGTATGTATGCAGGGTAGTGACCCACCACTACTGCTCTGCACTATTGATCAACGCTGTCAGGTGAAACATTAATGTACCATTTCCTATCCAGCGATAGTCATGTTATATTACCATCAAAAAGTGGTATATAATATACCATATACCAGAAACGTTATCCGGTTTTCGTTTCAGTTTTGAGAATCACATTATATTTCTTGCCATGTAATTGAGATATGGTTAAACATATTATTGATGGATTATTTAATGCGATATAGAGGTTTAAAAGAAGGGTGAAATTATTTCAAACTTTCATTTATTTGTGAGTATCAAGTTAAAATAACAAAAACGCGAAAGGTCATGTAAATATGTAATGCTGACTGTAAACATTGCCACTTGTCGCAAATCCAAAACTTGAACAAATGCACTCTAAACTAAGGAAGCAGCAAATGTCATATCAACATGCCTGTAAGCTCTATCAACTCTTGTTGGCTATACAATTCGATTTTCATTATAAAATGAAATGAAACTTAAATATCAACAAAGTAGGTTGTTGATAAAAATTCATAGAAATTGTAATTACCACACAACCTATAAATTCAACTACAGTCCTATAATTTTTATTAAAAACTTGTTAATGTAAATACCTTGACATATAATGTATAAATAAATACATATTAATGCTATGGTAAGTCAAACATAAACTGTTAAAGTTAATTAACAAGATTTGAAACAAGTTATTTACACCAAATTGATAGAATTTTAAAATATATCATTTTAAACTACAATTAATTATTGACTCCGAAGGTTTAGTAAATTCTTTAATTAATTAAAACACAGATAGTACAAACATTTATCTTTTTGCTGTTCTAAAACAATGCTCACTGAAGACAAACCCGTGGATGCAAAAGAAGTGCTTGATTTGTGCCCAAAAAGTGACACTCAACAGATTCACACCAACCCATCCATACGCTTGCGAATTTGCCATTGTTTGGAAAACGTGTAGAGACACCTTAAAGATGAGTCATAGAGAAATTGTATGCAAGGGGGTTCTCTGACAGCTACGTCATACCCCGTTTTGCGCGCTTTACTTTTATTTTATTATTTTCCAGGTTAATTTTTTTAATACAGTTTAAAATTATTTTTATTAGCTTTTATACATAGGTTACGTAAGCTAGCCATAAAAATATAGGACCAACCTAAAAGATGAGGAATTTCACTCTCATTAACATTGATATTTTGTTTAATTTAATATACCCTTAAAGTATCAATATATAAATCATAAATTATGGTTCCCATTAACAAAATTTATAGGAATTAGTACAAAAACTAAACTGATTATTACTTTTTTTTTTACAAAACTTGTTCACATTTTTAAAATTTATTTAGATTTAAATTAAACTATTAATTGAAAGAATCTAATTGAATTATTTAAAAATACAGCCGATAAATTAGACTCAATTTTTTTTAAAAATCAGATGTAAAAATAATTTAGTTCGTTGATGTTCCATATACATTTAGATGAAAGAAATCGACCGACTTATTGTCAAATTATCCAAGTTGGATGAAGGAGGGGCGAAGGGTTGTTGGTCGTTTAAGTTGAATGTCTGAACAAGGGTTCTATTTCCAAGGAGGTTTCTCTGCGGCTAAGTTTGCCAAGCGACTGACCCCAAATAGTCTCCTTCAGACAGTGCATTTAAAGCGGCTGAATCCCAGAGATGGTCGAGAACTTATTTAATGATGACAATCATGGGTCTCTTCGTTCCATATTTCATACCTAAGCAAGAAAAATATAATTATTTATGGAACATAAAACTTTCTGATAAAACAATTAATTTTATTGTAAACTTATAAATAGATAGATTAAAATTAAAATGATCATCAGAATTAATTTTTCGAATACGAATTGGTTCACATCAATCCAATTGCCATTCTTGCAAGATGATGTTTTTGGAAAACATACATCTTGCTTAAAATTGTTTGGTATATTATCTGACATCTGTTTCTGGTATAATATCATTGTAATTGTTAATACTTTAAAAAAAATTTATTTTCAATTAATTAATAATTATTTTTGCTCATATATTTCAATAAAGAACATGAATTCTTTATTACCTATTGATAATGTTTTATTTTAAAAGCTATGAATTCAATTTTATTTCATACTGATGAACGTGGGTTTAAACGTGGATTTAAATATAAAGCTTGATTGAGAGGTATAAGTAATTTTCTAAAGGTATTCGTTCATTCTACGAATACTTCGGAAGAAAGTAATTCTGAAAGAAGTCACATGGCGAATTGAACAGTGATTCACTATGGTAGTCTATTAATTTAGGCGAACCATAGACTATTAAAATTAATAATAACAATAACAATAATAATGTGAACCCCTAGTGGCTAAACAGTCCACCCTTAGTGGTTAAACAACCCCTAATGTAACAGAAAATAAATATTCGCAGCAGCCAGATTCGAACACGGGTCCTAGTTAATAGCATTTTGCCTTGCCACTGTCCCACCGCCCCCCCCCCCCCATTAAAATTAATATATTCGTAATTCATATACTTATATTTTTTCTATATATATTTTTATGAATCTAAAGTCATATGTACTTTTCCCATCATAGAGGAGATATATGCAATAAATAGATGAAACTAATACACAAAAAGACAGGTTTTAATTTATTAGTATCTTTTTGATGTACTAAAAGCTCTTTTTTTGTCCTTCGTTTTGGATACGTTATACAATCTTGTGTGATACAAATTTAAAGAAAAAATATTACACTATAAAAATATATCCGTACTGAAAAAGATATTACGCTATTGGTTTTAAAAAATATAAATAAATAACAATAAGGAGATTAAAAAACTGAAAAACCTAAAATTTTAGCCAGTGTTTTTTTTTTTTTTTAAATTTTTTTAAGCTGCTTTCAAAAATATTAGAACCTTTATTGATGTCGTTAAAAAGTTTTTAACTCTGACTACTAATAGAGCGCTTTACATCAAATAGAAAAACTCCAATAGAGTCTTGCTTTATAGAGAAAGTATGTAAAATGAAAAAGCAAAATTAGCTCAGACGTTAATGAATAGAAAATGACACTCAAATCCTTTTTTATTATTTTATTACATTTAGACTAATACAAGATTGATTCAGATTTTTAACAAAGAAATGGTATAATTCAAACAGTGCCATAAAATATTATTATACCCTTACAATAATATATTATTATAATTACAGCTTGATATATTATTACTACTAATATAATTATCTGCTAAATTATAACTATTAATATACTATATAAATTCATGATGTGTTAAATGTAAAAAGGTTTTAACATGGTAAATGCTATGTTATATGCAGAGTTCCTAGCGGATTAAAAAGGCTCTCAGCCATAAAAAATAAAAAAATATTTCTCCATTTAACAAAACTTTTTCTATTTAACATGATAAACTAAATATCATGAATATCCCTAATATTATTATAACAGTACCAATTGTACTATTGTTACTTTTTTTGATACGAATTGTTAATAAAAAATGTTTTAACTAGTGTTAAATGATACAGCCGGTTATAATGACAAAAACATTAACATTATAACCGGCTGAAGGAGAAAATTATAGCTCCAAAGGATTCTGATTTAAAGCCTTCAGTTCCAATTCGATTTTTGAAGGGGTCCAAGAGTTTTTGATATATTGCTTAAGCCACGAGTAAAGGAGCATTTAAACTTTTCAAATAAGAAACTTTATTCGCAAAAAGTGGACATAACGGGTTTATATTCTTAACGACTCGAATTAAATCCACATACGGCCATACTTTTGGTCATATGCAAATTCAACAGAGGGAGTCGAATTTATAAATTAATATCTAATAATAATGGTTGTTCGCTGATTATCTATGTCGATATAAATGTTTTTTTGTTTATCAGATCAGAACTAATGGTCAGTAGCTTCTATGACAAAGGTTTAACAATCACCAATAATTAATTTTTGTCAGTCGAGCCAAATATCGAAATCGGCCAAATCAGACGAGTGTGTTTAAATAATGATCGGAAGTAGATTAGAGTATTTTTCGACAGGAATGAACTGGGAGGGTTAAATTTTAACGAGGCCCGCGGTATCAGAATGAGAGGCCGGGGTGGGGGCGGGAGGGGGGAGGAGAGAGTGAAAAGTGGAAAAGCAAACTTGTCGAAAAAGGGACGAATATATTTTGTCAGAGGGATCGTTGCAGCAGCTACATCAAGTATTCATCGGGAATCGATGCCCGCCTGAATAAAGTAGTAATAAACTCTCACTTGTTTATCCCTTAATCACCCAGAGCGAATGCCCAACACCTGGGGGCTAGTTGTCACAGTGCGGAAGAGGCCTTGTTGATGCTAACGTAGTCTTTAATGGAGGATCCACCAAGGGTTTGGGAAAATATCCAGGTGTGAGGCGATTGGTTTTAGGGTCGTTAGTAGCTGAGTGAGTTAATGCGCAAACTTAAACTAGGCGTGACAGCAGCGGTGCCGGTTCGAATCCAGCCAGGGGTGTCAACTTTTATTTGTGGAGCGGTCCAACGAAATGAAAAATTGACCAACCCATCATGGGTAGAATAGGGTGATGCCCATTAGATAACCCTACTGTAGGTCAGAAGTGACCAGAAATTAAGTGAGATTATGAATCAGAAGGGAACCACAATCCAGTTTCATAAAAACCTGTCATTGAAATGCACTAAAATATGTGTTTTTCCTCCAAAGTTCTTAATCTAAAAATGTTTTTAGTTTTTACAATTATTTCATCTGTGCATCTCCTTTTGGATACTTTTCTCCAATGATGTAAACACTTGTCAAAGAGCTGGAAGAGAAAGAATATAGCGATTGTTGGATGCAATGTTCAGTAGAAAAATATTTTTTCTCCCCCCTGCTGTTTTTCTCCGTTTAACAGTAGGTTACATATTTTTCTTGCTTGATTATTTTTTCTGGTAGTAAAGAAAAAACTGTGATCTTAAAGTTGTCCAGACTAACTAGCGAATATCATTTTTAGTTATTAACCTATTCTAGACATCATCTCCAGTAAATCTTTCCTTATTTGTGGTGGTGGGTCTCCCGATGTGACGGAAACAATTAAATAATGAACTCTTATTTTTTATTCTTTGTAAATTAGTTATAAGTTATGTCTCCTGCATATATGCAAGATTTATATATTCAAGGTGGGTGTTATTTCTTTATTCATTACGTCATTTGAACAACGTTTCAGGATCTTTTGCCCTATACCAAGTTCTTACTATTAATTTGTATGCAATGTCATCTTAATTGAAACAATTTATATATTCCAATCTGAATATAAATCCTACTTTTATCGTTATTTTCTTTTTTTTTCATTAGTGCACGTCTTTAGCTAATATTTTTCTTTTTTTATGTACATCTATCTATCTAATTTCATTAAGCACTCTAAATCCACAATGAATAAAGAAGTTATAAGAAAGAATATAAATTCCAGAAAATGAAAAAGAATTAAATTATAATTATTTACATATTTATGAGAATCGTATAAAGTATTTTTCCAAATATATTTATTTAAAAAATGAAAGATTTTTTTAATTCTTTATGGAAATCTAATTTGTCCATAGTTATATCCTAGTTGCGAAATTTATTGATATAACGGATCTGTTGTCACAAGGAGCATGTGATGTGATGTCAGATTTTCTTGGATTGCTAATTTTGAGTCGATTATAGCTATAATGAAATAGGGATGTTCCCTTACCACATTGGAATCCGGATGGGGTAGATAATTATTCATCCTGCTATTTAAACCGTGGATCGGGAGACCTTCCTTGGTCACACCCAGCCCCTATAATGTAGATACTCTTTAATGAGGGAAAACCAGATGGTTGGACATGATCTTGACCAAATCATCTCGAGAATTCTACCCTTCATGGGCCATAGTAATGCAATTTACTTTTTATATTTTCGATTTGTTTTATATGGCATCTAAGAGCTTTGAGTGGTTAGTTAATAATTTCATAGCTTTTAGTACTTCTTTTAATTTTCAATAAAACAATCAAATAGTTTTCGAGATCTTTCCAAATTTAAAAAAATAGAAAACAAATGTACCCCTCGGCAAGTTAAAGACTACTTTCCATGCACTCCCACCCTTTCACAAGTAACTTGCCAAGTTCGTATCGGCGTATCTTTAGAGGAAAATTATATTTATAAATATTTGACATTTTTTTTTACCAATTGTACCGTAAGGGTTTCTTGATGTAGAATATTACCTCTGAGCTGAATGAGCTTTGGAAGAAGAATTAAAACGTTAAGAATCAATTATTCACTAAATGTAACATTTAATTCATATACGTTTCTTTCTTAAATGTTGCAGTTTTTTGTAGTTTAAATCCGGATTATGCCGCTACAACGTAGAACTAAAATAATTTTTATGTTTGCACCTATAAATAATCCACATGAGAGGTGTTGCTTCTAGCGTATGAGTAAACTGAAAAGTTTTCCCAGTCAATATTTACGTTTACGTTCCATACACAACCTTTATAATTCTTTACATATTTATCAAAATTTGTCTTTCCCCTTACAGAACGAGCTTCTCAAGTTCAGTTATGACACTTTAAAATATTAACTCAGCACTCTACATACAGGAGTAAGCACGTAAAGAAAAATCAATCATTTACATCCGAACATGGAAACGAGGGAATTGAATGTTATTTGAGGCCTTCTAATAATCAGGCTTCATTGCACTTGTCAATCGAAAACTAATTTACTTTTTATTAAATAATGCATCAATAAATCGTAGTAGAAGTTTCCAATTGAGTAAAAATGCATGAATAAACGAACTATAAAAAATAGATCAAAAAGATATTTAATTGTTAGTACTAATAAACTAACACATATAATATAAAATAAAATAATATAAAAAGTAGCACATATGGAAAAGGAAAAAAGCACTGCAAATTATTACACAATGACTAATTATTTTATTATATCAGTAAAAAAAAATATTTGGTGTATTTTAGGATTTTCCCTTTATCTTCTTAAACATCTTATCAACTGCCATTTTGAAACGAAAAGGCGAACAGCAATGAGGAGTTTCGAAGATCTTCTTCGAGTGACATGTAAATATGGTGCTTAGTCCAAAAGAAATTGGGTAGGTAGTTTCGGAGAAAAGCCGGGTGGACGGAAGAAAAATTTTTATAATTTGATTTTTGGATTATACTTATTTTCATTAACATGAAACCTCAAAATTTGAGCGATAACATTTTTTTTTTTTCATCAATTACAATGAAATTTTATTAATGAATATAATGATTTTAAAAAATTTGCTCCTTTGGGGAAACTTTGAAAAAAGAACATTTCGTTTATCATGAGAATTTTAAGATTCATAAAAACGCCTATGGTGGAAGGCTGTTTTTTTAGAATGGAAGAGTAGACAATTAGGCCTAATACTAACTATAATACTATTATTTTATTATACCAGGTGTATAGCAGTGTAGGACGAGATCATAACACCAAAAGTAATATAAAGTAATTCTTCCCACAAACTGCCCCCAAAACTTTTCTGATAAACTACCTTTCAATTGATTCGCCCAAGTTATTGATTTTTTTTCTCTCTATTGCAGGCTAGTTGCCCGAGTCAATTATCTCTTCAAACAAATATATTTATCAATTAAAATCACACAGTTTCTTTTAATAATTTTCTAAAATAGTAATAATTGTAGTTATCTACTAACAATTAAGTATTGTCTTCAACGGTAAGTGACTTGGGTAATTAACCTGCAATAGGGAAAAACCAATTTTAATAAAATGGACAAATCAATCGTAAGATATGTTAATAGAAATATAGTGTTATGTTTTGAGTCAAATGTGAATAAATATGAATATTTTCGGTGTCTCCATCTTAATGATTTGAGTACGCATAGGACAAAAACTATGTTGAGATAAGAATTAAAAGATAGTTGTATTTTTATTCAACTTACCTACACTCTAAAAAAATAATATATAACATAGTAATAAAATAATGGAATTTTATTCAATGTCACTCAAGACAATTGAGTCATTCCCGTTTAATATTATATTAACGTATTCTGGAATGGCCAGTCCAAAAATTTTAATGAAAACCTTTCCCACTTTTATCTCCTACTTTGCCAGGAACATGAAATATAATTTCTTAAAATTGTTTTAATAATTTTCAACTTTTGTCTTTGAACTTGATTTGTTTTCTGAAATTGCTTCAGTTTAGTTAAAATAAAACTAATGCGGATGAATATGAAAGCATAATCCATTATTAATTATTTCATATAATTTTCTTACGTTTGCTAGAAGTGAATTATTGAAGGTGTATCTTATATTGTTGTGTACTAATTGAATGAAGATGAACTTTCGATTTAACCTGGAATTTTGTCTTCATTGTTGCATTTCACTTTATTATTTAAATTGTTTTTTTGTTTATTCGACAGAACTAGTCAAAATATGCGAATATATTCATTAATCATCAAATATGCAAAATAAAACTTGGCTAATTGTATCTGTCTGAATTGATTTTTGATCAGCGGTTCAAAAAAATATGTAAACAAAGCGGAGATTGCATAAAAATCCGGGCCTTGGTTTTAACATACATATTAAATCTTATATAACCATTGTATGTATTCTATGAATGAGGTAGCTTAGACATTAAAAAAATAATATTACTTTATTATATTATAATTTATTATTGAGTTGGTTATTGAGGACCGTAATGCTGCTCAGAGAAACTAAACACTTGAAATTGAAAAGTAATTTAATCTATATTAGTCAAATGCAGTTCATTAGAATTTTTAAAATAGGTAAAATAATAAAAGAAATAGAGTTGGTGAGTTAAAAATAAATGTTTTGAATAATTAGTTTTAAAAAATAAATTTAAATAATAATCTGTATATATCTATATTTTTATATGTTAATCAATAGAAAAATGAAAGTTAAAAGAAATTAATAATTCTGAAAATAGTCTTTGCAAATATAAGTAGTTTAAAATGAAATATTCAATGTGACAGAACCAATTAAAATATCTAAGAACTATATGTTGATTTTTTTTTACCTAATGAATAAAAATACAATTATGTTTTATTTTTTTAGCATGTAACTCCGATTACAATTACTAGAGAAGATGGCTGGCTATCTTTAACTATGGATAAAGAAAAAAATATTAAATACATATATTTAATAATGTTAAGTTGCTATAAAATCGATATAGTGCCCTTTAAATCTGCTATGCAGATAAATATTTTATATGTTTAGTTAAAGACTCAACAGTCTATTACATCAAAGAAATCTGACTTAAAAGCTTTGTATTTGTGATGAAAGTTAGACCATAGCAGTAACCAGATAATATATAAGCGTGTGTACCTTTCTGGAAAATGCATGAAGGATTTGCTGTATATATTATGTAAATGAAGGGATTACTAGACGGATGAGTTGCTCTTCACTTTTTCATAACCGGAATAGATGATTGGCTATCAAGAACGGATTTCGATAGCGGCTGTTGGGCTGTGTATGTAAGCAAATTGCCAAGTGTGTCGAACAAGTTGTCATTGGATTGACGAGTGATGTCACAAGAGAGAACTGATGGTCGGCAGGACCAAAGAAGGGAACGACCAGCGGCAAATATCAAAGCTCAGGCCTAAACTCACTTCCCCTCCTCTCCGCCCCTCCTAACGAGTGCCTTTAGTAATGAAGTGCCCGTAGTCAAACTATAGTAACTGTATAGTGAAATAAATAGGAGCCAGCACAGAATGAAAAAGACATATGAATTGTATTAAAAGGATGGGTGGCATTAAAAGAGAGAGGGGGGCGGGTGTAGTGGGGAAGGGGAGGAGGGGAGGAAGGGGGAGGGGGAGAGGAGATGCGGAGTAGGGATGAAATAGGGCCTAGCAACAAGGGTGGGTAGGAGGGATAGCCAATAGGAAGCGAGATGTAGCCGCATTGATCCCGCCCCTTTCCTCAGTCGCTCCCAGCCTTCCGGCCAATCCTCTTCTCTATCCTACTTACATGCCTCCTACATCCCACCGTTCTCCTCCCCAGAACGGACAGACAAAACTGGAAATTTTCATATTATAAAAATTTTCAATGGTCCTAAGTTGATTATTACACTAATATTCAGCGAGTTTCAAACATTTGTGGTGATTCCAATTCCATTCTTAGAACGATAATTCCATTCTGCGTTTAATGTTGGTGTAGTTGTGGATTTTTTTTTTCTTGACATACGAAGTTAGTGCAGTAGGAAATACTTTCTTTAGCTTTAATGGGGTATATTCCTATTAACAGTGCAGGTAGTTCATTTTTTAAATTTTAATTCAGCTTTCTATTTTTGATAAATGTAATTTGGTATTTATAAATTTAGTAAATTCGAGCAACCTTATTAATTAAATACTGAACACATTTTTAATTTTTTTTTCTCCGAAAATGGGAAGTTTTTTATTAATTTGGTTTATTAATTTACATAAATATAACGGGAAAATAATAATTATTATAAATAGTTTTGGTTACTACCAAAATTTGTTACTTGAACCCAATATAAATTATTTTGTTTACTAAAAAACCAAATGAACTAGTATCATATTATCATATTATACACAATTGTAACAAAACTATTAAATTACTTTTTAGTCAATATTGTCTAAAGAACAAACTGTAATGGTAATTTAAAATACTATTTTTGAAGGATATTATTTGACAAATATATATATATAAAATCTACATATGAAGAAAGAGTAATACTTTATTGACATGAAGCAATGCTAGCCAAATTTAGTGGATTGCTATAACACACAGCATACTAAACTATATTAAAAGACAATATAAAATAAACAAAATACATTGGTACAATATTTACAGCACTTTTTTTCTTTTTTAATAACTACATTTATTTGCTTCTTTTCCCTTTGAATTTTTTTCCCGTTTATGTTTAGTTTTTTTACTAACACTATGTATCTAATCCTCTCATTACATCCATATCTCATATTCCACTTTTCCGTTGATCTGTTACAAATATTGAGTTTCCAACTTTGATACTTTCAGCAAGCACAGATAAAGAAATAATAATAAATCGTTGTAAATAAATGAAAATGTAGAAACGAATTAAAATTAAATAACAATATATGTTGAACTCCACAGAAACCCCAAAATTAAAAAAAAACTTTATTATAGGTAAATCAATACGGTATAGTTACATAATTTTGGTTTCATAGGAAAATTGATTATTTATAAACCATCACAAGCTGGTTTCATTTTATATGGTACCAAATATCTATTATAATAATAATGTAAAACCCAAGAACCTTTAGTTAGACGTAAATTATTGAACAATAAGAAAAAATCCACGATGAATATTTATTGGAAGAAACTATGCATTAAATTATTCCCAAATCAGATTTATTAAAAATATATCATTACTGTTACGATAAATTTAAATCAGAAGCCGTTTTTTCGGTAATAAACCTCTAACACATAAAGTAAAAAATTCATCTGTGAAAAAAATTGTCTGTAGAAAAAAATGTTTAAGAACAAAATAAAAAAGAACTAACTCGCAATATTTTTTTGAAATATTGTGAATGTTAAACAAGATGGAATATGCCGTGTTCTGATCCTAAACCCTGCTTCAAAAGTCGGCTAGCACGTTGGATGCTATTCTCGATATCCGATTTATTTGAGGATTTTCCATCGTAGTAAAAATTTAACATCAATTTTTTTTTTAAATTACCTTTTTATATATCATAATAATATAATATTGAAAGTAATGAGTGCAAAGAAAAATAAGATGTTTTGTGTATTTTTAATTATACAATACAAATTAATAGTTTTAAGTTGTTTTTTTTTCTTTGTTAGACAATATCATTTTTTTACGATAAGATAAAATAGAAGGTTTTATTGATTGTTTTAAAACCAAAATAATCATTAGACTTTGTCCGTTTAGGATTAATGTACATGGGCACCAAGTTATGCTCAGAAATTGTTTTTTTTATTTTGTTCAATTTTGAGATTGATTAAATAATTAATGGTAATATATTGTACATTATAACAATTTACATTACATATTTAATTATAATTCTAGAATAATTGGATAAGTTTAAGACAAAAATATTTCCTCTGCTAAAAAAATCATCTAAAATTTATTTTATAGCACATTTATTTTTAATGAAACATTAAAATTTATATTTTAGTAAAAAGAAAGTAATATTAAAATTTAACAATTAGTGGTGGTACAAATATTGGTAAATGACTAAAATAATTTATCCTATTTACGATCGGGTTTTATTTATTTTATTTTTTGTTTAATGTATATCATTTTTAAAATAAATATATAAATAAATCAAGAATAAAATTAGTAAACAATCGAAATAAAGAAAATTTCGTTAAATTAATTAAATACTACAGGCTTTAGTTTAAAAACTTTGGTTTTATTTCTCCACAGTCATTAACTCTTAAATGAGCATTTTTATTTTTCATGGAAATAAAAATAATTTTTCACATCAGAAATTTTTTTTTTTATCAGAATGATCAAATATATACATCCATGCCTCAATATAAAAAAATATGTTCAGCAAACAAAAATACAAAAAATACCATAACAAATATGCAATCGTATTAGAATATAATTTTGTAAACATAATATAGACTTATGCGGGTACGTAATGTGAGGTGGTCATACACTCAAGCAGGCTTGAGCGATTGTAACTACTTTAATGTAAATACTCAAAAATTGATTTTGTGAGAATAAAGTTAGGCAGTTTCCACGATATTTCCTCTAGAGGTAGCTACTTCTATTATTTAATTGCAATTAGCTATATACAATATAATAATATATAATTTAACACTCAAACATGCCTGAGCATGTGTAGTAATTTTCTAATTTTAAAAATAAATAATTCGGCTCGAAATCTTTATATTCCAACCCTTATAATAAATACATGTTATTCCATGATTAGTATATTCGATGAGAAGCATAGTTAAAAATAATATTCTATACCTTTTAAGCCCTATCTATTTATTCGCTATGCAGATGGAACTATGTTATTCCGGGTGGAGGTTATTGCTGTAGGGAGAGACCGCCTGAAGCGATAAACTCCAGTCAACAACCTACCAGCCATATTAGCCCCTCCCCTAAGTCAAAGCTCAAAGAGTACTTTCAATTAATTCCCTTCCCTCCACGAGCATTTTTGATCGTTTGTTGGCGTATTAGTTCCGTAATAAGGATCTTTCGCCCGGCTTAGCCGTGCGTCACGGCGGTGGGTTATTAATTATTAATGGCCCCTAATCATTATACTGATATCAATTGAAACAAAACCTTAATAACGTGATGAAATATACCGGATTTTCACGGAAAATATCACGCAATAATTTTACCTACTATAAATTATTCATATCATCAATAATTATGAAATTAGTTAGTTATTCCTTTTAAAATTTATTTATCAGATTTGTACAGTATTTTTCAACTTGTCTAGATTAATAAAATTGCTATAATAATAAAATTTAGTACATAGATATAAGAGATTCCTGTCTGAAAAAATATCTGATCTGAGACTTTTAGTGGGTTTTTGCCTCTCAAAAATAAATTGACGTAATCCTTTAATTATAATTATTTCTGTTATAATTGCTAAATTAAGATTACACGTACCTGTTTTACACTCTAAACCAAGGCTCGGAATTTTTATGCAGTTAAAAATTCCAGAATATTCCATATAATATGCAATAAAACCTATAAAACATTTAAATATTAAGCTAAAAATCTTCTTTTTTTTTTTTTATTGTTGAGGTGAAAAAAATTTCAAAATGAACATAATCTCTATGTTTTTTATTGTCCAACTTTTCGGGAGAATTGTCCCATACTCATGCACCTTTACAATCCTAAAATCAAGATATGCTTATCAACAATTTTTATCTATGTTATAAATGTATATTTAAAATTCTTATAATCATATTTACCACATATAGGGAAATTGAAAATATGATTACAAGAATTTTAAATATACATACATAACATAGATAAAAATTTTTGATAAGAATAACTTCATTTTATGATTGTAAAGGTGCATGAGTATGGGACAATTGTCCCGAAACGTTGTACAAGGAAAATATAGAATAGGTTATATTCATTTTGAAAGTTTTTACACCTCAACCATTTAAAAATTTAATATTATCAAACTTCCTAAAAAGAAAACCCAGAATAAGCTAAAAATCTTTTAATATAAGATAAGACAACTAAATCATACTAATATGTCTATAAAAGGTCCTGAATAAAGTAACAAATAGAAGGAATTAAAAATTTAATTTAAATTCATTTTTTCCTACTTATTTCCATAAGCCAAATATGTAACGTTTAATAAATTTAACAATTAAAAACATAATATGACACGCTTTTTTAACTAAAATATCCAAATAATAAAAACCTACAATTAGTAGCACACAAAATAACATTAAAAAAAACAAAACAACAATCATTGGATTTAAAAAGGATAACTATTGGACGGTAGTAAAGCAATAAATAAATCAAACAAAAAATAATTAAAATCAATAATAAATACCTAAATGTAAATAAAAGAAACAGAATCTGAGACAGTATGAAAGTTTTAGTTTTAAGATCACGATATAGAAATTTGTAGTTAAAATAAAATATTTACTGTTTTATTTATTACTAGTTATAATACTAAGCTTAAAACCCATCCTTCACAATCCTTTTTTGGAATGTTTCTATAATATCTCTGGAAACCTGATGTCTCCTTTGTAGATGGAAATTTTCTTAATGCAATTAATTTTTGAATTATTACGTTGTGACGTTAGAATATTCCATACTACATATTTACAAGTATATAGCATATGCTACTGTAAATATTTATTAGTTTTATGATATTGTGGGTTGCTGACGAAATGGAATATTGCTGAGTTGTTTCGAACTCATTTAAAATTCATAAATTTACAAACAGGACGGCTATGGACTTTCAACAGCTTGCAGAATAATTCACTAAACAATTACACAACTTATGATCCCCACACTACATCTCCTGCACTCTCTTTTGGACACGATTTAAAACTATTACAGATTACAATTTTTTAAAAAAAAAGAAAAGAAATATAGTGTACAGCGGACAAGATTTTCTTTTCTTCGTTATAATAATATAAAATACGATATTTCTATAAAAACTATATTCATAAAAATTTTCTATTATAAGATATACAAAAAAATATTGTGTTATAAATAAGTATAGACAGTTACATCACAAAATTGAACAATCAAATAATCTTGAGACTGGTTATTATCGTTTAATTAAAATCAATTGTATCCAAATTAAAGCCTCAAAACATTTTTTATTTTCTTAAAAGTCCAACGTTTCAGCCAATTCGGCCATCCTTAAGGCCAATCTATCATAAAACAGCTTTTATTATACATTGATTTTTAACAATTGGGCAGAATAGCCTGCAGAAAATTTTATAAATAACTTATGTGAGTTTAAATTGGTTTTAAGGTATTTTATTTATTAAAAATAATGTTAATTGCTAAAATGGTTAAAAATCAATGTATAATAAAAGCTGTTTTATGATAAATTGTTCCTTGAGGATTGCCGAATTGGCTGACGTTGAACTTTTGTGAAAATAAAGAAATGTTTTAAGACTTTCATTCGGATACAATTGATTTTATTTAAACAAATTGAACAATTATAATAATCTCTGCCATGTTTCAGATATTAGGACTTTTTAAAGTTAATTTATGTTCAAAACAACTATAACTAAAAAACACTAATAATCTTTGTTATAAAATTATTAGATATTCATTTCACTAAAATATTAAGATTCAAATTTTAGAAAAAAAAATAGGTTAATAACAAACAACTATCTTATCTATAAACTTAGCATAGGAAATATTATTTTATAAATTTCTCATTAAGTGTTTATGGTATAGCAAACCTATCGGGTACTATACACAATATATAACAAAGCAACTCCACAATGGTTTCTGTTACCTTCTACTTTCACTTACCGATATATGGAATATATAGTGAAAGGTAGAATTGTTTAAAATTTCTAAAAAAATAATTTAAATTTCTAATTTGAGTTTTTGACGAAAATACATGTTCGAGGTCCCCTGAGTCTCGCGAAATGGTCTCAGAGTGTGAACAGCCTAACTCAAAAAATTAAAGCCTTAGAAATTAGATATTTAAGGCTTGTAATGTCATGGAATATTACGGCAAATTTTTCGTTAAAATCGACTTAGCTAAATTGCTACTTATAGAATCGATTTTACATATTTTTCTACTTTCTTATAAACGCCTCTGGAATGGACTCTATTATTTTTTTTTAAATTTTGATTAATTAATTTTTTTTTTATATGCACGTAATAACTCGGGACAAATCTTACACTAACAAAATACACCGATAGGAAGGCAGATAAAGCAAAACATACATATTTTTAAAATGCTCCATTGTTCTAATAAAAAATCCGAACTAAGTTCCGAAATAAATTAATTCCATATAAATCAGTTATAAATACCCGGCGTATGTTAACTGGGGTCGGCAAACATACGCCAGTCCCGTTTGGAGTTCAACATGTTTAATCATTTGTGTAAAACTGAAAAAAATTAAAACTTTATCTAAAAGAATTATCAACAATTACCTCTCCGCTACACAAAAATAACTACCATGTACGAAGACTTGTAACTCCCCACTTGTATTAACTCAAACTGCTACATGTTTCAGCAAAAAAAAAGTATTGGGAAAATTCTTAAATAAAATAAATTGGCAACTATAAAGAATCCTCTCATAAATGAATGCTTTAATTCTTTAATTACACACATAAAAAACATGTTTTGCTAAGCCTATATTGTTTAAGTATTTATTTCATCTTTATATTTATATAATCACCCATACCCAGTAGTTTCTAACCTTGCATCCTCTTCCATTCCTGACAATCCTCCGAGGCGCCTGAAAAGAAGATGGCCTCGAGACCTTCTAATGTAGAAATATTATTGGAGTGCTGCAACTAGGTGGTTACTCTACATGCCTGTATAATCTAACATCAAATTTACTATATGTATTTTTAATTAAATACAGTTGTAAATATCTATAAGTAAATAAAAAAGTATATTTATATACATTTTTCTGTGTTAATATTTTGTTAAGTTTTTTCCTACTGTTGTCATTTAATATTTTGGAAGATTAATAAATTAATAAATGCAATGTTTATTTTATGTAACTTTATATGGTTTGATTTTAAGGATGAGTATCTCTAATCATGAGAAATGATAATTTTGTTTCGTAAATAAAATTTATTGTTATTATTAAAAAAAATGTATTAACCATTCAAACTTAATGAACCTATGCAGATAAACATGATATATATGTAATAAACCATGTTGGTAGGATGAGAAGGTTATATTGATGTTATTTTTTTTTCAATTACATACAATTACAACATTTATAATTTATCTTACATGTTATATCGCATTTATATATTTACATAATGCTAAAATAATGTTTTAGTTGATTTTGGGGAATTAGTTATAAAATATCTAATGTCGACTGATTAAACCTTAAAGCATTTAATATTTATTTTACAATAGCTCACGCTAATTCCTGTTATTTTCATTGGGTCAGAAGTTTTGTCCCGTACAAATTGTTAGATACAGTTGGACACCATCTGAATTAACCACGAAATCTATCGTTACTTTGCTCAAGCATGGGCGACTCCTATATAATCTAAAGAGGTGAATTTCTGGAGTTTCGAGAGAGCGATTAGACGACACGCGAACCCGACATAATGTTGATGACAACCAATTTTCCTAAGCATTTCAGGAATATTGATCTACTAGGCTGTTGAATATTAATAACTGTAGTAAGAAATATATAAGATTCAACGAAACAAAATTGTTTTTTGTTTAGTCTTAAATGTTTATAATCATTTACTATATATGGAATATATACAAGGGAAAGTATTGCGATGGTGAAAAATTTCGAATTCGATTTTTCTACAGAAATACACGTTTTGAGGTCCTGAAGTCCAATAACCAGGTGTAGTAAAATGGTATGTGAAAAGCCTAGCTAAAAACCGAAAATTCATAGGAAACTGATGTTACATATTCAAGGGAGGTTTGTTTGTTTGGTTGTTAAGTGGCGCCAAACTTCATTGGTCATCAACGCCATTTATATTTTATTTAATTTTGCTAATATTCGTTAAATTTTATTTATTTTTTTGATTTGATTATTTTGTTTATTTTTTTTAAATTAATTTATTTTTTTTTTCTTCCGATCAAGTTATATTTTTGTCAGTAAATTTTGTGATTTCAAATACTGAAACACCAATTCTATTGCCTTATCATCGTCTCCAATGGTTTTTGAGATATCTTGGCTTAGTCCCAAGCTATTGAGGTGTGGTGTAAAATATGGGCATCGTTGGAAAACATGGCTTATTGTTAAATTGTTATT
>NW_027106117.1:810786-835110 GCF_000696795.3 Halyomorpha halys | reverse complement strand
TAATAGGATATAATAAACAATTTTTTTCACCCCTACAGTTTCCTTTTACAATCCATTTCGGTCTGTACAACCAATACAAATGTTTCATTCATTCCTATTTTTCTTTCTCATTTCTGCTCAATTATTCAATTCACCCGATCAACAAATTCGCTCTCCGGAATTCACCCTCCTAGATCCTCTTCAGTGACCCGCTAAACTTCAATATTCATCATTCATAGTCACAGCAGTAAGTAGTAATAAATTGTAGAAAAATACTAGTTAGAAATAGTTGTAGATATGGTAAAAAAGTAGGTGTAAAAGTTAAACAGATGGGTGAAATGAATGTAGCAAAAATTAGGTATAGTAAAAAAAAAATCTTTAGAAAATTAATAAAAATAATAAATAAACACAGGGGGAAGTAGTCTTGAATGGAACAAGGATGGCAACTTACAAGTTAGGAAAAAGGAAAAGGGCCAGTTTCCCAACTTCTTCGCTAACCTTCAAAAATGGTAAGATTTTTTTATAATATCTAATATTTTACAGTGTTTGTATCTTATTTTCATTAAGACCCGACGAAGCCCTACAACGTGGGGCGAAATGTTGGTTAAGAATAAAAAACTGTTTCTACTTTGGTGCCTTTATTGACCGCCACCGGACTATCTTCCTACAATCTACTTCAAACGATCAACTATCTTCATTCAATTTAATTACTTATATATGGAATATATATTATTGGAAAGTATTGCGGTCTTAAAAAATTTATAATTCGAGTTTTAGACGGAAATACACTTTTCAAGGTTCCCCGAGTGCTAATCACCTAGTCTCGTAAAATGATCTCAGTGCGTGAACACCCTACCTCAAAAACAACAGAAAAAATATTTTTTTTTAGATAATTACGTTATTTATTGATATATATATTTCAATCTACCACAAACATGGGCAATGATTAATAGTGGTATTGAAAGAAATTATTTATAGAAAATTATTTAATGTTAACCAACGTTTCACCCCACTTTGCAGGACTCCATCAGGGCTAAAAGAAAAAACAAGATTCAAACATTTTAGAAATAACAAAACTTCAAAATGAAAAAAATTCAAACCAATTGTTATGTTTATAAAGTATATAAAAAATAATTAACAAAAAGTGTGATAAATGTTCTAAATACAGATCTAGACTAATAAATTGTAGGAGATGTTAGGTTAAAATGTTAGGTCATTAAAATTAGTTATAAATATGATACAGAGATAGGAGTATAACGTAGAACAGATAGGTGAAATGAATATAGTATAGGTGAAGTACAATAATATGTAAAAGTTAGATATTAAGAAAATTGAAAAAAATAAACAATAAACTAAGGGGTAATCACTATCTATATATTATAAAAATTTTACCCTTCCTAAGGGGTCGCCTAGGAAGTGGTGACATTTTTCTATACCTAACTTTCCCCTTTTTTCTCTGTTGTTCGCTCTGTTTCAATCTGATAGGACATTACCCCTATGTTTATAGTTAATTTTTATCAATTTTCTTAATATCTCCCTTTTACATATTACTATACCTCACCTATACATTTTCTTTTACTATTTTGATACCTTTATTGACCACCACCCGGACTATATTCCTACAAGTAATATTGGTAATTAAACACATTCATAAATAATTAGTACTTATCCATTATTTAGCACTCTAAACAATGAGGACTAGTTGTTAAACATTCGTCATTTATGGCATGTCATACTATTTATTACAATGACGATATACCTATCTGATATTAAAGAACATTCTATGGTACATTGATATACTTTAAGTTTAATCAAAATTGTTAGAGCCTTTATTGAGAAAATCGTAAAATTATGAAAAATTTATTGTATATGGTGGAACTTCCAGTCAGTCTATTATATCTAAAAGGTTGCTGACATACCCCAGGCATAAACATGCTATAAACATAATATATATATATACACAGATATTGTATATATAGATACATTGTACATGTAAGTAGGTACTACATCAACTACTTATTTTATTAGTATCAATTTTTCTTTTATTATTCAATAAATTGATTAAATGAACCATAATATAAGACACTGGGTTCGATAAAAGTGTAAATGTGATCTTTTTGAACAAAGGGGAATTTTTCCAAGAAGGAAAATTCTACCACAAAGAACAAAATCCATGATTTATCACTATTTAATAAAGCTTTTGTATTAAGTTGATGTGAGATGTGTTATTCATTTAGTTTGTACACACGTGAACTTATGTTTAATAGTGACTATCAGAGTTTATTAGTAATACACTACGATTTTAGAGACTCAAGGATTTTTTCAGAACCTTCCAATAATTTCCCAATATTATTTTGTTTGAGTTTCGGTTCTTATTAATTATTTTTATTTTATATTTTTATTTCATAATTATTTTATATTCATAATTCGCAATATTTTTTTTTTCCAAAATACTGTTTAGCTGTAATTACTCATATTCCTCTTCCTTTCCTACATTTTCCTAGGATTAAATTATTGCCCTCTGGACTGTAGCCGTGGGTCTTCTTCGGCCTGTGCAAATAAGGCAAGAACAAAGAAAGGTGACCGGAGAGTTATAAAGACAGGATGTGGATACATTTAGACCTCATTGTAAGCGTCGAGGCCTTTGAGCTTCATAAAATTAGTTGGGCAAATAGTTGGAGGATAGTGTGGATCAATATATCTCTGTCTCCCTTCTGTCCGTCCAGCTCTTAATTACTAATTGCTCTAAATAACTTAATAACTTTCCGAATATCTTCCCGTATCTAAATAATATTTATTCATTACTTATAATTGCTTATTGTAGGAAGATAGTCCGGGTAACGGTCAATGAAGGTACCAAAATAGTAGAAAAACCTATTTATTGTTAACCAATGTTTCGCCCCACTTTGCGGGGCTTCGTCAGGACAATATGAAAAGAAGATACAAACATTGTAAGAAGTGACACAATAAATAAATAAACAGAGTAAAAATAAAATATGTAACAAAATGTTTCGTTTTTTTAAAGAGAGAGAGAGAGAGAGAGATACTTTATTTATTTATCTATGCTGCCTAAATACATTAGGTTGCTATCTCACACAGCATACTTATCAATCCGTAATCGGACATATATAAATTACACATACATGGTATAATCATAAAAAAAAAAGATATACAATAATAGGATATAATAAACAATTTTTTTCACCCCTACAGTTTCCTTTTACAATCCATTTCGGTCTGTACAACCAATACAAATGTTTCATTCATTCCTATTTTTCTTTCTCATTTCTGCTCAATTATTCAATTCACCCGATCAACAAATTCGCTCTCCGGAATTCACCCTCCTAGATCCTCTTCAGTGACCCGCTAAACTTCAATATTCATCATTCATAGTCACAGCAGTAAGTAGTAATAAATTGTAGAAAAATACTAGTTAGAAATAGTTGTAGATATGGTAAAAAAGTAGGTGTAAAAGTTAAACAGATGGGTGAAATGAATGTAGCAAAAATTAGGTATAGTAAAAAAAAAATCTTTAGAAAATTAATAAAAATAATAAATAAACACAGGGGGAAGTAGTCTTGAATGGAACAAGGATGGCAACTTACAAGTTAGGAAAAAGGAAAAGGGCCAGTTTCCCAACTTCTTCGCTAACCTTCAAAAATGGTAAGATTTTTTTATAATATCTAATATTTTACAGTGTTTGTATCTTATTTTCATTAAGACCCGACGAAGCCCTACAACGTGGGGCGAAATGTTGGTTAAGAATAAAAAACTGTTTCTACTTTGGTGCCTTTATTGACCGCCACCGGACTATCTTCCTACAATCTACTTCAAACGATCAACTATCTTCATTCAATTTAATTACTTATATATGGAATATATATTATTGGAAAGTATTGCGGTCTTAAAAAATTTATAATTCGAGTTTTAGACGGAAATACACTTTTCAAGGTTCCCCGAGTGCTAATCACCTAGTCTCGTAAAATGATCTCAGTGCGTGAACACCCTACCTCAAAAACAACAGAAAAAATATTTTTTTTTAGATAATTACGTTATTTATTGATATATATATTTCAATCTACCACAAACATGGGCAATGATTAATAGTGGTATTGAAAGAAATTATTTATAGAAAATTATTTAATGTTAACCAACGTTTCACCCCACTTTGCAGGACTCCATCAGGGCTAAAAGAAAAAACAAGATTCAAACATTTTAGAAATAACAAAACTTCAAAATGAAAAAAATTCAAACCAATTGTTATGTTTATAAAGTATATAAAAAATAATTAACAAAAAGTGTGATAAATGTTCTAAATACAGATCTAGACTAATAAATTGTAGGAGATGTTAGGTTAAAATGTTAGGTCATTAAAATTAGTTATAAATATGATACAGAGATAGGAGTATAACGTAGAACAGATAGGTGAAATGAATATAGTATAGGTGAAGTACAATAATATGTAAAAGTTAGATATTAAGAAAATTGAAAAAAATAAACAATAAACTAAGGGGTAATCACTATCTATATATTATAAAAATTTTACCCTTCCTAAGGGGTCGCCTAGGAAGTGGTGACATTTTTCTATACCTAACTTTCCCCTTTTTTCTCTGTTGTTCGCTCTGTTTCAATCTGATAGGACATTACCCCTATGTTTATAGTTAATTTTTATCAATTTTCTTAATATCTCCCTTTTACATATTACTATACCTCACCTATACATTTTCTTTTACTATTTTGATACCTTTATTGACCACCACCCGGACTATATTCCTACAAGTAATATTGGTAATTAAACACATTCATAAATAATTAGTACTTATCCATTATTTAGCACTCTAAACAATGAGGACTAGTTGTTAAACATTCGTCATTTATGGCATGTCATACTATTTATTACAATGACGATATACCTATCTGATATTAAAGAACATTCTATGGTACATTGATATACTTTAAGTTTAATCAAAATTGTTAGAGCCTTTATTGAGAAAATCGTAAAATTATGAAAAATTTATTGTATATGGTGGAACTTCCAGTCAGTCTATTATATCTAAAAGGTTGCTGACATACCCCAGGCATAAACATGCTATAAACATATAATTTTATTAAAATAAATAATTAAAATTTTATCCATTATAGTCCGACGTTTCGGCCAATCCGGCCATCTTCAGGGACAATCTACTTAATACAACTTTGAAACTATATAATTTAAACAACTCTAACTTCATGCAGGCTATTCTGCCCAGGTCAAAAACATCAATTTCTAATTAGTCAAATATCACTTAAAACAAATTCAAAATCATTTATCAGCAGACACTATTCCTTACAACAATGATTGTTGTGACAAAAGTTTAAGGAATAGTATCTGCTGATAAATGATTTTGACTTTGTTTTAAGTGATATTTGACTAATTAGAAATTGATCTTTTTGACCTGGGCAGAATAGCCTGCATGAAGTTAGAGTTGTTTAAATTATATAGTTTCAAAGTTGTATTAAGATTGTCCCTGAAGATGGGCAGATTGGCCGAAACGTCGGACTTATAAGAGAAATAAAAGGTTTTGAGACTATAATGGATAAAATTTGAATTATTTATTTAAAAAAATTACCAGTCTCAAGAAAAATTTAAGATTATAAATATATAATTTTATTTTCGTACTACATTATGAGCTAGGTTAACCACCTACACACAGAGAGAGACTATTTTGCGATATTCTTTATTCGTACTTAAGGGACCTCAAGACGTGTATTTCTGTCGAAAACACTTCTCCGCATATTTCCCAATACTTTCCCTTACTATATACTCCATAAACCGGTAAGTAAAAATAAAAAGTAACAGAAAACTTTTTGGGGTTGAAATAAGACTGATTCTCATTGCACACTCATTGAGGACTGAATAAATCTGTACTAGAAAAATCAACCCTGAAAAACTCTTAGTACCGACACACTTCAACCTCGGAAGAAGAGGACAAAGGACGACAAAGCTAACAAAGACTAACGCCGCTTTTGAAAAAAAAAACCTTCAAGCCTCAACACTATATCATCAATAGAGCTGAACAAAGAAGTCTAATGTGTTTATAGGTGAAGCTTAGATTATAATGCGTAGTATGCTTAATACATGCATATGTCAACGGCACTTATCTTGTCGGAAGGCAAATTAGGATGATAAAGAGAGATAAATAAATAAACATATAGAAAAAAAAAAAAAAATAGTTGTTGAAAGTGTTTAGTTCCAGCAAGGATTGGATGTATAAGAAATTGGATGGTTATTGCAAGCTATAACTTTGGAAATCCACTCTCAGTTGCATAAATATCGCTAATGCAGCCAATGCCTTGCATTAAGTCGCAGATCCGATGGGAGCGCATTGCATGAATGGATGTGCTGAAAAAAAACCTTGATTTGTAATGCTTTAATTTCAAAGGAATTAAATAAATAAATTTTGGTCTGACATTAATATTATACTTTAATTATATTATTATTAACATAAATGGTTTGTTATATGGTGGTGTATTTTATATTGTTGATAATTTTATAGATAAAAATAAATATTAATGTTTTTAAATTTTAAATAAATAGGTTTGAAATTAGAATAAAGAAAATGACCTGGGCAGAATAGCCTGCAATAGAAATTGTGAATTAATGTGAGGAGGAGTTTTGTATTGAATATGTCCTTGAAGATGGCTGGAATGGCCGAAACGTTGGACTAGTGAGAAATAAAGTGTTGAGACAGAATTGGATACAATTTTTGGTTTTATTTAATAATTAATATTATATTTAGTATTTACCGGGAGGTCGATATCAAAAATTTTTAAGGGAGAGAGAGACCCATACAGAAAAAAAGTATCGGAATATTTTGTTTTCAGACCTTTGACTCTCGAGAAAGCGGCCACTATTTGTTCTCTAGCCGAAGAACTGAATAAGATGGTTATATTTTGAAAACATGGTCACTTTTATTTTGTTATTTTTAATTGATTTCAATATGAGTTTAATTAAATCCGAGAGCTTTAACGTATCTTAAGTGATATAACACGAAGAGGCCAACTGGTCAACAAAATTATCCAGTTCGGGTAAAGCCTCACTCACTCACTGGGAGAGTGGCCAGTTGCGGCCTGACATAAGTCTAATTGATTGCCGTTGCTTCATCAAGGCTGGACATCTCCAACCAACTTCCAGCACTCCAGCTGAAAGGATTTAGTCATCATCTCTGGGAGGAAGGAAGGGTCTCTTTGGTAAACATAGGGCTCCAAAACAATATTGACTCCTGCCTCCAGCCAAATTCAAATGCTCATATCCAATATCTTGGAATCAATATATCATTTTATTTAAAACTAAGTACTTTTTAAGTGCGCTTAGAATTATATTATATTATACATATCACTGACTTGGTTAAATTCCTTAACTGTAGACTGAAAAGTGAAATAATATTGTGTATATATATTAAAAGTATTTCTTTAGTAAACCATGCATTATTGATTGTATAGTAGATCATACAATAGTCATTGAAACAAATTATTTATTCGAAACTAATTAACAAAAGGAATAGGTACTTAAGCTGATATTTTTAAAAACAAAAAGGGGCATTTTTGAATATCTTTAGGGAACGTAATTAATAAATAATAATGTTCACTAATTTTTATTAAAAAAATGATGTTGCTTTGTACCATTACAGAAAAAGCATATCTTTTTTTTTTACATTGTATTATGAATTATTCCCATGAACAAATCTTAAATCCTTGACCTTCAGATAAGAATAATTTTCCTGCAATCTACTAAATAAATAGTTTTAATATCTAAACAATATTATTTTATCATTTCACTAAAACAATGAAGGGATCAAATCACTTACTTTCTTTAATTAAATCACCCCAATAAGTTGTTATTTTAACATCTCCATGAATGAATCGTCCATCTGTGAAATTTAATCAAATCTCTGTTTTCATCATTTTCTTGTGACATGTACATATGCATACGGCTGATAAAACTGACGGATACCTTTGCCTTCCCCAAGTGGTCCCGCCGGACCTTTTCAACTTTAAAACGTTTAAATTACCTCCGCCACTTATTTCCATTTGAAACTCGTAGGCTCCTGGTCACTTCTCTAATATTTCCCCTCTTCCCGCATCCAATCGTTACAATCCAAAATCCTACGTAAAATCGTTGATGCTCCTTATTACGTCACAAATAAACTCATTCATAAAGACCTTATCATCCCATTCGTTGCAGATTTGACCCAAAACAGATATGCGTCTTTTTATTCCAAACTCCTTAACCATCCTAACCCATTAATTCTTAATCTTTCATCCTTAACAATCCCTGATAATCCTCCGAGGCGTCTGAAAAGAAGATGGCCACGGGACCTTCTAGTTTAAATTAATGTTTGAAGTACCACCAATGGGTGGTTCCTTCCCAAGATTTTCAAGTGTATATGAAACATACTACATATTTACCTGTTGTATTATTTTGTACAGTTGTAAATTACAATAAATAAATAATAAAAAAAAAACAAAAAAAAAAAAATATTTCCCCACTTTGACTATTGCAGTACAGTATATGGGAGCGTCTCAGAGGATCTCGAGGCGAAATTAAAACGTTTGATTAATTGCTGTGTACGATACATCTTCGAGATCTCAAGGGATGCCTCTGTTTCCCGTTTTTATGCAGAGTTGAAGTGGCTTTATTCTTCCTACGTATTTCCTGGCTTTCTTCATCTTTCAAATCATCCAATGCAGCCATCCAGCATACATCTACGAGGTCCTTCAATTCAAATCCTCCATACGTTCCCGTTATACCCGTTCACGGTCTTCAGATTTATACACAAGGGCCCACCGAAACGCTTCTTTCGATAGATCGTTCATTATTCGAGCCTCATCCTCAACTCCAACCCTTCCAACATCCGTCGCTCCAATACTCTCCCTACCTTTAAATCCTGCCTGTTCAAACATTTCCTATCCATTCAGACCCATAAAATTGTAAATTAATATAATTGTAAATATGTATGTAAGCTATTATATCATTCTTAATTATTTTTATATTGTTTTCTTTTCTCTGTTTTATTTATTCATTTTTTTTTTTTTTGTTCAACTGATAAAAGTGAGAAAGTAACCTATAATTATTTTTTTTTTATTATGACTGTTTATATTTTCTTTGTATTTTTTGTTTAAGTATTTCTGAGGCTCCTCAGCCCTCATCTATTGATTATTATGTATTATTCTAAAGGGACTCGTCCCAGAATAAATAAAGTATTATTATTATTATTATTATTATTATTATATACAGATATTTATCGTTTAGAACTCAATACGGAGTCCATTTGGGACTAAATCTTTAGATTTACCCCATTACAGTACATTCAAACATTCCGGTTCAAGAACAAAAATGTTTTAAAATTTCGGTCGTTTTAAAACTTTTAAAATTTAAAAGTCGCATCACTGTAAGGATTACATTAGCTTACACAAAAATCACAGATTCACAGGGTTTGAGTGGAGCTGGTCATTATAAGAACTCAACAATCATATATTTACAAGTCTTGGGACCACTGTTGCATTAGCTTGCGTGATTGGTACTGAATCGGATATGATAATTCTGCTCTTATGTTCCTTTCACGGAGCCTGAATTGGATTAAAATATATTTAAGGAAACCCACCCCCTTAAATCCAGTTTAACTTCGATATAACTCGACCATAATTGAACTTCATATATTTTTATATAATTAAAGCAACTAAGAACTTGAAGTTTATCAGCTATTCATCAAATTTATACAAATAGCAATTCGTATGTCATAAAAAGGTTAGATCTGTGAGTAAGGTACTGTGCTCTTATCTAGAGGTTTCAGATCGATGTTCGTATTCCGTTGTGACAGAATAATTATCTATTCGGTTAATTAAGCAGTAGGTTCCCAGAGTTTAGGCCACTTTAAAGAGGGTTCCTTTTTATTGGAGGAGAAACCTTGCGGTTGCGCCTGGTCCTGGCCGAATCATTCCTGCTCATTTCTAACAAACGGGGGAAGGGTTTATCTATAAGTTACCTCCCTATTCCAACCATAGTGCAAGGACCAAGGTTTCATTACGTGGGACCGCCACGAAATAAAAGTCAACTATTAGACCTGAGATTTAAACGTTTTCAAAGCGTGCTTTGTTTTTGGAGCCTCTAACTTGCCAAGTGTTGAATGAAAGCATGGAGCGAGGATAAACCGTATCGCAAGTTGTCAACATGAGGTTTTTTTTTTAATTCGACTTCGTTCATCTCTGTGGCTTTAGTCCACAAATATAACATTTTGCTGTAGAATTTGTTCTGGTCAAAATATTACAAATACTACCATTAAGAATGGTTATACGAAAATCAAAAACGGTGCATAGATTAAAATCATTTACACTTAAGGGCTTGGGAAGGTGTTAAACAATCGTGGACGGTTTGTTGTGATGTTGATACCGCAAAATCAAGTTCATAGGTGTGTAACTTTTAACGAGATGTTCAACCCGCCTTTTTTTGTTTTTTCCAAGCATTCCATAAATGATTTTCTTGGTCGGCTATGTGTGGAAATTTGAACAGAGGATGTTTTGTTTTCTAATCTAATGTTTTCCTTGATATAATTTGTATAATAAAAAAGGCAAATCGCGCCAATTTTTATGTTGGGAAATAAATTGTTTCAAAATTCGGTGGTAGCTTCCCCAATTGTTTTTAGTTGTCAGACACCAAAGCTCGTAAAACCTTTTGATAAGGGCATAAATCTCGTTAGAGCTATTGTCTATGATGAAATATTCTATTGAAAATTTCATGATTATTTCTTTCTTTCGCTCGGTAGGGGTGGGACGCCTAATGTTGCAAACATCAGCGTTTGTTTTCGAATTTCCTGAAAAATATTTTTTACTATCTATTTATTTATTGATATTTACAACTGTATAAAAAATACAAGTAAATTTGATCATAATGACATAAAGATATGATACAGGATGTAGAGAAACTACCCAGTAGTAGAACTCTAAAAACAGTTTACAATATAAGGTCACGAGGCCATATTCTTTTCAGGCGCCTCGGAGGATTGCCAGGAATGGAAGAGGAAACAAGGTTAGAAACTAGTGGGTCTGAAAAATATAAAAATTAAAAAAAAAATTGCTAATATATGCAAACTTTTTTTTTTTTTTAATTTGGCTCAGGACAGTCCAATAAATAATTCTACTCCTAAATCTCAACAAATATTTCAGCTTTTTTGAGAAAAGTCATTTTAAAATTAGGAAAACTTGAAATTTTGTGTTATTTGTTTGAATTAAGATTTTATTTAGTAAAATGTCCCCTTTTTTACAGTATCAAATGTATTAAACATGGCTAGGCTATTAGATTCCATGACGATAGATGATTTTTTCCATAAATAAGAGATGCACACGGGAAGTGAAATAAATTGTTACTGATAATGTAGCTATCTAAAAAAGAATTAATTCCTAAAGTTTAACCTTTATATGACCTCACAGAAAAATGTAAACAGTTTAATATATGTATGCATCAGTAGTCTAAGGATTAGTTTTAAAATCCCAATAGTAAATAACTCGTAAATATTTTGATTTTTGTCCATTGAACAATACACTGTGCGTCGGTGCTGCAGTTCCGAGATTTTGACAGCCTCAACTTCCTCGGCTATAGACGGCCCTTCACCTCACCAAGTACTGAACCCATGGTACTTGTGGTACCTGTTCGAAAAAAAAAAAGAAGACAGAAGCCAAGGGTATATTGAAGTCAACTCATGCATATCGCATGTTAATTCAAGGAGAGGATAGGACTGCATGGGTTATGCATGTGTTGGGACTGTAAAGGAGTCCTGTGCTGCAAGATTCACAGATTTACGTTTTTACTAAATTTCTGAATTTAGAGAACTCAATATTAACATACAATTAAGATGTATTTCTTACATAGAACATTATTATATAATACATAAATCATTTTAAAACGATGGTAACAATTTATTATATGTGTGTTTATATTTAAGAATGTTTTTTTTATTTGTTAAGTATACAACGCATAAAAGCAAACATTAGTTATTATCAACTATTGCTCATCTGAGATATATTAATATTCTCTGTTTACAACAATTAAAGAAAAACATTTATTAAATTCTGACCTGTAATAATAACTTTCATTATAAATATTTTTAATCAAAAAGTCGATTTTACTATTCACAGTTTAGAAATTGAATATTTGAAAAACGAAAATGCATGAACAAATAATCTATTCAGCTAGAGCTGAATTGAATTGAATTTAATTAATAACATTTGTTGACTCAGTGTGATATTGTTGCATTCCCTCCCCTCTCTATGCACTGGTAGAGCGATGCTTCGTTAGCTCTGCCATGACTCTTGTTAAATTCATGATGAATTTCAAAATTTTTAGTTGAACCGTAGCATAACGTGACTGCAGCGCCGGAGGCTAGCATCAAATATACACTGTTTAATATTCCAGCTGATTGTTTCCTATCCTGGACCACTTCTATGAAACGAGTGGAGGGGGTGAAGGTAGGGGGTTGTTTCAGGCTCTCGTTCGATTTGATTGGCTCATTTATTAACGAGACAGTTAGCACCCTCTTCCACTTGATTAGTGCTAATTTTATCACCAGCCGAGCCGTCATATTCTACCTCTATTATTTTTCACTATATTTGACTTCGACCATTGCCGAAATTTAGCAGCGAAGGGGAGCACGATGCAATGATACTCGATTGAAATCTGTGGAAGAATAAAAATGAGAAAATTAGACTAAGAATAATGATGCATTTTTTTCAAGTATACTATAAAAGATAGTTTATATCCTGTCTACTCTTTATTTTTGCATGCTTCATCACTATTTCTTAGTACCATATCCAAACTGATCGAGTTCATATCGCTTATTACAAGATGGCTTATTATAGTAGGTAGAATGTGCGAAATTTTACTGAATATGAGAAATACTTAAAAAATATATATAAATATTTCTCCGAATAATATTAATATGGTTTCAGCACCACAAGCCCATAGCTTAGAACAGGATAGAAAAACCCACAACCACTCAGACATGCTATACGTGCAACTATATTAAATGTTAAATCTTATTTTTATTAAATACTATAATGATTAAATAAATCAATTGGTATCCACGTTAAGTCTCAACACTCTTTATTATATCTTCAACAGTCCAACCTTTCAGCCATCCTCAAGCACAATATTAAATATATATTTACACCTCACATTACCATTATTTAAAATACCACACCAATTATTTAAAAACGTTTTGCTGGCCCGTCTGCCCAAGTAATTAGTTAATAATTAATTAGGTATTAATTAAGTAATAAGTCAAATTATCCTTTTTTTTTTATCATTTCATTAATTTTTAAAACTAAAACTATCATATAAACAAACTGTAAAGAAACCTGGACAGGATAACCTGAAAAACTTTTTTTTTTTTTAATATTTATTTATTACTATTTACAACTGAACACTATAATACATTTAGTAAATCTGATCTAAGTTAAATTGGAGTGTTACAGGCGTGTAGAGAAAGTACCCATTGGTAGCACTCTAATGACATTTTTCATTAGCTGGTCTCGTGGCCATCTTCTTTTCAGGCGCCTCGGAGGATTGTCAGGAATAGAAGAGGATGCAAGATTAGAAACTAGGGGGTTTGAGTGGTTAGAGAGTTTATAATGGAAGGAGTGATATCTGGTTCGGGCTAGATCGGTTACGTAGGGAACATTAAGGTCTTTATGTATGATTTTATTTGTGACAAAGTAAGGAGCATTGAGGATTTTGGATTGTAAGGATTGAATACGAGAGGAATTCGAAGGCTTAGTGGAGCCCCAAAGCTCAACTCCATATGTCCAGATTGACCTTATTACAGTCATGTAGATCAGTCTTTTGTAATGTGTTGGAAGTTTAGACCGTTTGTCTAGTAAGTGCTGTAATAGTCGAAATCAATGTGCAGTTTCCTGTCTTTTCAGTCTTGTGTGAGGATTCCAGTTTAATCGTTTGTCCAAATGTAGTTCAAAGTAGCGGATCTGTTCGACAGAGGTAAGAGTAACATCATTAAATGAAACTGTAGGGCAGTCAGTAATGTGTAAATTTAAATTTGAGATGCAAATTTCTATTCAAGAATATATAATAATAATATATATAAGTAATGATTTTAAATCATTTTTTTTGTTTTCATCCTTGATGACGCCCAGGTCAAAACTTCGGCACAAAAAAAAATACTGGAAGATTATAGATTGACCGTGTGTAAAGATGAAAGGAATATGGTCCGGGTGCGGTCAAAAAAACTCAAATAGTAGAATTATACTATTTGAGTTTTTTTGACCGCACCCGGACCATATTCCTTTAAAAAAAAAAATACGTTTTACTTATTTTTATTTATCCATTACTGACCACACTCTCGTAAATTCACGTATGTTCACGGACCAGATACAACAGGAATAAGTTACTCATGTAGTACTTATAAATTTACTAACTTTTCTAAGATACAAAGTTACTTATGTTATACTCATGAATTTCGAATACATGGTTAATTTTTTTTTAATAAAAGATACGTACGAGTTATTAAAAAAAAGAATAATAAGAATAATAAAACAATATTTACATATTAACATTTTGAAATACACTGTTTACCTGGGGTGTAACTAAGCATTTAAGGCCTCCCAGGCAAGGATGAAAATTAAACCCCTTGTATAAATAAAGAAAAAAAATGTTCCGTAGCCCCTTCCAAGCTTCATACATTTGTTGCTAATAAAACAGTGAAATATTCGATAATGTATTCTGTTGGCAAACTAATGAGTTAAGGCAATAAAGTACTGTAAAGAGAAAAAAGGAGGAAAAAAGACTTTAAGATAAGGAATTAAGACTTTTACGAAGGATTTTGGCCTGTAAGGATTGGATTCGAGAGGAATTCGATGGTTTAGTGGAGCCCCCCCAAAGGACAAATTCGTATGTCCAGGATTTGGAATCTACAGTTCATAATATTCATAAACAGGATTGCCCGTTATTCACGAATTCTGAAAATAAGGAATAACGATTATTAGTTATTCATGAATAACAGATGGAGGTGATTTCTTCTTGTTTTTACAAATAAAATAAATCCAAGGTGGACACGCCTATCTAGTAAAAACAGAGTAAAACGATATTCAGACTCGATAATTTCCTCTAAAGAACTAGTTTTTACTTTCGCTTACATAACGATGGAATATACAGTAAGGGAAAATATTGCCATCGTCAAAAATTTCGATTTTTCGAGGAAAATACATTATTTGAAAATCCAAAAACCTAGTCTCGTAAAATGTTTTTTATGTGTCTATGAACAGCCCAGCTCAAAGACGAAATTGAACTAACATATTCAAGACAGCTATATGCCTGGAATGTGACAGTAACTTTTTTGACAAAATCGACTGACCTCAAAAAACGATTTTTATTAGACGTTTATGTCAACATCGAATTAAGTAGTCTTTAATATCACGTAAGTTTTGACGAATTTTTAAAAAATCTTGCTCTTAATTGCGTTCAATTTTGTTTATTTGATAAAAATAAATAGATCTTATTGTTAGCAATTATAAGCAATAGATAAATATAATATATTATAGAACTTTATGCGTAAATAAAGGAGAAATAAGGAAAACCAGAAAAATTCTATTTTACTGGGGAAAGCCGAGACAACCCCCATGCATGGTCTTTCCCGAATGCATTGCGGCTTTGTTATATTTTGCTGAACTAAGTATTCTTGGCAGGAACAAAATATATATTCATTATTTCCACCTCGAAAAATCTTAAAATACGAATTTTGTCTTAAATTCATTTTCATCATAATTAAAGTCAAATTTTTCTTTATATATGTGCCATTATTTAAACACAGCAGTGATATTAATATCTTCTGATAATATATAATATTTTTAATATAATAATAAGATTAAGATTAATGAAAAATTATGGAATATATAGCACTTCCATGTTTCGGAAATTCTAAAGTGGTCTAAACACTGAAACCTATTAAGAGTGACACAAGGTCTATTGTGAAGCATAAAGGATTATGAAATAGGGTTAGATACTAATATTTACTTGTAAATAAGGCCAATAAAAAATCATGGGTAAGTAAGCGATTTTTTTTTCTTTTAAATATTTTAGTTCCCTGAGCACACAATAAAATCAATAATGATTTATGCCTCGGAACTAACCCTCTCTTCCTGCTTGTGCTGGCTAAGACGGCGGAAGGAAGTGACCACTATCGATCCAAGCAAGAGCAGGTTGCTGGCGGAGATGATGGACTGCCTTCTAGCTCCAAAGCAACAATGAAATAAACGTTTATTTATCGGTACAGCAGTGGAAATGGCAACCTGGGCCCATTAGTATGCTAGAGGACATCAGATATTGGAACGAAGGCAAACAAGCAACCATTAAACACCAGCTCTCTCCCGCCCCCTTATCGCTCTTTCCTCTCTCCCGCCCACCCTATTACCCATCCATCCCTCTCCTCCCTTTCATATAAGCGCTTCGTTACCTTTTGTCTAAAATTATAAGTCCATTTAAAAATTGTGCAAATTCCACCCCGTTGATGAAGATGAACGGTATCGTAAGTAATAAACCCATCTAAAGGAAGGATATATTTATAGTACAAGAATCCAAGAGGAGAAAAAATTCGGCCATTTCACTCCAACTTTTGATTACTTTTATTTACTCCAATTTATAAAAACTATCTATAATTACCAGTGAAAATTGATGAGCCTGCGAAATATACGTATGGGGAATAAAAAATAGCGGCTGTTTCAAAACGTCAGAAATAATTAATTTTTCATTCGGACCTCTATATCTTTAAAACTACCAACAACAAAAGAAAATCTAAGAGGACATCATTTAAAGTAGAGTAAATTTTCTAAAATGTGAGCCCTAATAGATCTATTTACGCTCAAGAGTTTTTTAAAACTAGCTTTTTAAAACATTTCACAAAAATGTTGTACAAAACGTACTGAAAGATTAGTAGTTAGTTAATTTATTTTGAATTAAGATATAGAAATCTATAACGCAGGAACTATATGACGTATAGATGTCAATTAGCACTCAAATTAAAGCTAGTTTAATGGGCTATAAAGTTGTTTATGACGTTTATTGTCGTAGGAGATGTAGTTTTCATATTTACTAAAATAAATTGATTTATTGTAGTTCGGACAAATTTTTATTTGTCAAATTTATATTCATATGTGAATATCATAAAAACTACTGCCCCTACGAAGTGTAGGTCATAAATAAATCATAAGTGTCATAAACTACTTTATAGTAAGTTGAATATCCTTTATTTTGAGTGCTGGCAAACATATGTACGTCTTATGAGTCTAGAGACATATTTTTTCAAAAATAAAAACTTTTATACGAACTACTAGAAATTAACAGTTTGTGAAATTATTTTGTCAAATATCATAAAAAGTACAACTCCTACAAAGATAAACGTTATTAATTATTTTATAGTAAATTTAACTAGCTATAATTTGAGTACTGGCAGACATGTGTACGTCCTACGGTTTGAAATAAAGTTTTTCATTAATCAAACTTATCGTTCGAACAACTATAAATCAATTTATTTTAGGAAATATAATGACAAATACTATTCCTACGAAGGTAAAGGTCGTAAACTACTTTATAGTGCGTCAAATTAGCTTTAATTTGAGTGCTAATAGATATCTATACATCACATAGTTCCTGAGATATAGATTTCTCAAAATAAATTAACTAACTGCTAATCTTTCAGTACGTTTTTAAGAAATGTTACTTTTTAAAAAGCTATATCTCGGGAACTATTCGACGTAAATTGCTCTATTAGGGCTAATATTTCAAAAAATTTACTCTTCTTTAAATTTTCTTGTGGTGTTGGTAGTTTTTAAGATATAGAGGTCCGAATGAAATATTAATGTTTTTTAAGGTCTTGAAACAGCTGCCATTTTTTATTCCCCCTACCTATACTTGGCAGACTCATCAGTTTTGACTAGTAACTATATAGAATTTTCATTTGAGTAATCAAAAATTGGGATCAAATAACTGCCTTTTTTTCTTCCCGGCTCTTGTACTATTACATAGGGATTTCTGTATTTATTAAGTGATAGTTCATTATTAGAGACCTGATTTTCGTACAATTCGCAAATTCTGTTCCTTGCCTTTAATATGATATTGTACAAAAATCACGTTTTACTCTTATTGGTTTCAATTTTGATTTTTGTTGCATAAAATTTAATTTTTTTAAACTAAATTTCTCATTTTATCCAAATATAGGTATATGTATACCAATATTTATTAATTTCATTATTTTTTTGCATATTTAATTTGCTGTTTTAGGTTTTAATCTGGAGAAAAGCCGTGCACGACCTGCGATCTTTTTTTTTTTAATTTAATATTTAAAATCTCATAATTGGGTAGAAGATTTTTTTATTTTTTATAAATAGAGATTAACATTTTTTTTCAATATCATATTTTAACTTTTAATTTAAGGTTTGTCTGATCAAGTAATTGATTGTATCATGGTTTTATTAATGTGATTGACATTTTAATCAAGGTTTGAAAGATTTAAGAAAGGTTTGGAGAAAAGCCGCGTACAGCAGAGTAACGAATTTCTTTTTTAAAAAAATAATACTTGCATTTTATGTTTGTTGGAACGAAAAACCTCAAAATTTGCTTGGTCCACTAAAAATAATGAGAAGATACTAAATAAAAAATGAATTATTAAAAAAAAAATTGAAAACAGTTAGATTTTTATAGGGATTAACATTTATTTTTTTTTTTTTAAATTTCATATTTTAACTTTTAATTTACTTCCCAACCCCCCAAATCCACTTGTTTCTAACCTGATTTCTCCTTGATTACCTAATTATCCTCCTAGGCGTCTGAAAAGAAGATGGCCTCCAGATCTTCTCCTCTAGAAATGTTATTGGAGTTCTATCTATGAATAGATTCTCCACATGTTTGTATCATGTCACTATGTCACCTACAGCAAAATTTACTTGTTGTATATATTTTTATACAGATGTAAATAACAATAAATAAATTTAAAAAAAAAAAACCTTTGATTTAAGGTTTGTCTGATCAAATATTTGTTTGCCTTATAAATTGATTTATATAATTGATTTAATGAATACATTAAAATATTACCCGTAAAAATAGGTAAATATTAAAAAATAATAAATAAAAATCAATTGCCAACATGATATTAACGAAGAGATGCCGACAGTCCAAGTCGTAGGAGAAGAGCCTCTTGAGAAGGGATGACATTTATCCGTGGACCTGCACCCGACTGACCAAAGAGCTTGTCCAAAACAATCCGTCGATCTGTAAAAGAGACCACTTGATTCGCCCCTGGATAATGGGATAAGCCGTTCATTGTTACTCACAGCGGTGTTCCCACGCTCCCAGTGTGTTTTTTCTGTTTGTTTCCAAAACAGAATTTTCCTCCATAAGCTCCTATATGTGCTCTGTTCTCAATCCACACTAATAATACCTGCTATTATATTCCAAGGGCTCCCTAGCACGTGGTCAAGAGAACAATTCAGAGATTTCTGCGTCGATATGAACAAAACAATCCATATTGATAAATAAATTCAAATTTTATAAAGTAAATTACTAGAATACCTCAAAATTTTTGATATCTCACATAAATCCGTCAATTTAATATGATAGATTCATTTTTTTCTTTCGTACAAGTAATATTCTAAAAGTGAGAAAGTATGACAGTGTGTGTATACACGCTGATAAAGAAGCTAACCCAACCAACATTAGGGGAAATGAATGGTAAAACCTATCAAATACAAGAAACAACTGAGACCATAGAAAAATCGTAAACAGGGAAAACAAAAATGTATTATTTATAAGTATGGTTAGAGTCAGGTGGAGGTTAGCGACGACTCGCGAGGCAATTTAGAAACTGATTTCTCTCTAACAGGACCAAGATTAACCTTTACAAGAACCTGGACCTCCCAGCTTTAACCTATGGGTCAGAAGCCTGGTCATATACAAAAACTGATGAGAATAGAGATCTCATCTCCGAAAGAAGAATATTTGGTTCTGTAAGAGAGGCTAATTCTTGTAGAAAATGAAAGAACGTGGAACTAGGGAACTCTACAAGGATATTCCCCTCAACACGTTCGTCAGATCGGGGCCACTTGGGTGGGCCGTGCAAGTCGCACGGGTGGATGATTTTGAACACCCTCAGGTGTGAGGGATGCTGGTTGAAAAACGTTATGGAAAAAGAGTTGGTTGGCTGAACGGTAATTGGGATGGCTGTATCTGCAGATGCTCGGCTCCTAGTTGAATTTCGGAACTGAAGAGCTATGGCAAATGATTCGAATAACTGCCGAAGGCTTTTGGAGGAGGCCCAATCTTTGTAACGGGACGTAGCGCCATATAAGTATGTGTATATGTAAGGTTAATGTTATGAGCTTATAAATTGAGACAGTTCACTGCCAAGACCTCTTCATATGTGAGTTAGCTGTCGCGTATCTGACTGTCAGTTGTCAGTACTCAGATAGAAATACTTTATTTGGCCATGCTGTCCAAATATATTGGGTTGCTATAACACACAGCATCCCCATAAATCCATAATTGGACATATATACACTATGATACATTAATATTTTTCATTTTTCAAACACTAATCATCAATACACTACAGAAGTGTTTTCCTTAACAAAAACTTTTTTTTAAATTTAAATACTCCTAAATGCATTAATATAACTGACAACTATCAAGCAAAGACCGATTACGACAATACTGTAACATCGAATGTCATAGTGCTGTCACTATCACTATTACAGTAGAAACTCTCCTGTAGTTAATTAAATATTTCAGTATGATTCAAAATGTTGCAATTTAATTTTGGTTTATTAAGAAATTTTCATATGTTATGTGATTTGCTTTTTCCATTTTCTCAATTATAAAATATTTTGATTATCTGTAATTTATTGACATTCGCTTTTCATTTTTATTTTTATATTTTCTATTAATCTAAATTAAAAAAAATTTTTTTTAGGTAGTAGAATATTTTTCTTTTAAATTTCAATTATTTTTTGTTTATTTTTTTTTTAATTTACTTTGTGTTTGTTATTTTACTTACTGGACCAATCCTCTCTTTATATTTCTAGGCTACAATAGAGATAAACAAATTTACATTTATTATTGACAAATAAAAATTTAAAACCATAGTTATATTTTTAAAAGGGTTTAGTACACCGTTTCTTTACTAATAACGGTCTAATTTCGATGATTTATTGAAGATGAATATTTATTCTATTTTGGGCTTCTACGTTCCTTACTAAGTAAAACTTTATACTTCGAGGTTGGTTTAATTTTCACTCACAACTAGGATTATTATTGTAATTAATAAATCAAAATATGGATCAATAATAAACTATCAATAAGACAAAATGAGGAAATAATAAATTTAAAATTTAAAGGATATATATAGATGAAATTTTTGTATGTATATATTTCTTTTTTTCAGTCCTTCATGATAATATGTAAGAATATAGCCTATTAAATAATGAGACAAAAATAATGATGGCTTGAAAATTTAATTTTTTTAGGGTTACTTAGCGAATTTGCTTCATTTTTTACAGCGGAAAAAAAATTAATACTACAAAAATTAATGAATGGTGTATTTTTTTTTTGGTTACGACTGAACACACTGGATATCCTGAGCTACAGTAAATGGACAGGTCCTTTGTTAACGTTTTCACCATGATATTCAATACAACCGACCCATTGACAAGGCTCCAATATTGTTACATATTCAGCTAATGCAAAACAAACTGACAAGAATAGAAGTCCGTGGAACAGGTAGCGACTCCACCGATTGTCCTGATCGTACAGATCACGCCCAAGACATATCAATAATCCAGGTCGATTCTGAGGGTCGTACATTATTGTTGAGGTGCAGGAAACAGGTCATAATATCGCTATTTCCGGTCGACGGGATTTATGTTTGTGCCAGGGTGCATAACAGGTACATTGTACTCTGAGGTGTCAAACAGGTCTCCGGTCTCATAATCGCTTTCTTTTCTTTTGCCCTGGAACCTGGCTAGACAAAAAAAAAAAAAAAACTAAAAACATTATACCCAAACCAGGTCTGGCGTAGCTATGGCCTTTATAGTCAATGGAGTACTTGTACATTGAGTGGATTACTGAAATAAAACTGAATTATAGCTTTGGTAAATAAATGTTTAAATAAAACTAATCTTAGGTGTGAATATATATATATATATATATATATATATACACCTTTTTGAGCTAGGGAGTACATACATGGAGTATACATACCTTCATACCCCAAATAGACCATTTTGCATGATTTTGTTTTTTTTGGAGTAAGGTCTCAGAAAAAGGTTAGATTCGGAATTTTCTGCGTTTTCAATACTTCCTCATACTGTATATTTCATATTTATATTAAAGTAACAATTTTATAACAATAAGTACTAAACCAATACAAAGAATATGAAAGATTATTATTATGTATTATATTTGTTATGTCACTATATTATTATGTAAAATGAAGTGATGTTTATCATCTCTAATAGGTAAAAACCTAATAGGATAGCAAACTAAAATAAATAAAAAGGTAGTAGAGATACATTGGTAACTAAAATTTGATATTAAGGAAATAATGAACTGACTAAGAAAAAGCGAACGTATGTACAAAAAAAAATAAGTAAATTATGTTAGTATGTTGAATTATATATCTATAGGAACTTAGAATGAGTGGTTTACTCAAAATAAAATAAGTTAGATTCATCACTGTAATTTAAAAGTTGACTTCTGCATGGTTGAATTAGAAGGAAAAGTTTTAATTTTATTTTTTTAATCATTTATTTATTGTTATTTACAACTGATTAACATATACAACAAGTAAATTTGCTGTATGCGGGATAGTGACATGATACAAACATGTGGAGAATCTACCCATTGATAGAACTCCAATAACATTTCTAGAGGAGAAGATACCGAGGCCATCTTCTTTTCAGACGCCTAGGAGGATTATTAGGTAATGAAGGAGAATCCAGGTAAGAAACAAGTGGATTTGGGTGGTTGGGAAGTTTTCCATGGAAGGAATGGTATCTGGTTTTGGCCAAATCGCCAACATATGGGACATTGAGGTCATGATGGATGACTTGATTTGAGACTAAGTAAGGAGCGTTAAGGATTTTACGAAGGATTAGGATTTATGAAGGATTTGTACTGTAAGGATTGGATTCGGGAGGACTTTGATGGTTTAGTGGAGCCCCAAAGCTCAACTCCGTATGTCCAGATAAGCCTCATAATAGTCATGTAGAAGGAAAAGTGAAATGAAAATATTTCAATTTGAAATCACATGATTTCTATTAAAATTCACCTCAATTAAATTTTTAAACTGTTCTCTCAAAGAGTAACAATTTTGTTTAAAACCACTTATTGACATTATTTGTTATATACTAATGTTACAAAAAAAATATATTATGTAAAATGTAATATGGTTGTAGTTGGCTGAATAATTCTGATTCACTTAAGGCAATTTAGGCAAGGATAGGAATGAAATCTTCAAATTCTGAATAAATAAATTAAACAAAAATATTTAGAAGTCATTTTTATATACTTCGTATCTGGAATTTGTTAAAAAATACTTAAAAATTAAAAAATCTATATTTTTTTAACCTAATTTTTGTTGCTTTCAAAAACTATTTATTTGTTTTTAAGTATTTAGTTATTTTTTTAACTTATTTAGTTTTAGAGTATTAATTTTTTTTTGTTTGTTTACCTTACTACTACCACTATTATTTAATTGTTAGTTAATTATAAATATATACTATAAAATATATCAAATAAGTTTGATGAGTTCATAAATTTAAATAAAATTGGTTATTAACTTATTTGGATATTTGTGTTGGGTCCCTGCAAAATAGAAATATGGGATGAGTAGGAGGTAGTAAATTAAAAATATACAGTTAGGAATAAAACTGGAAGAAGGAAGAGATGAAAAAAAAGTAAGAACAAATTGATAAAGGAGGAAAAGGAAAAGAGTAATGTATTATGACACGTATATATAATGGGGGAAAATTATTGTAACTTTGTTAATGAATTAACTTTATGTTTAATTATAAGTTTGTTAATTATTTATGCTAGTATTTATATTTTATCCTTTTACTAATTAGTACGCTGTATATTCGTATCTACCCATTATATTTGGGCGGGATTAGTTGTTATTAAATAAAGCATTTCTCTCTTGGTCGTAAGATATTAAATGTTTAGTTCAGATTGCGTTGGTTCATATAATCTTTGGATTGTGGGACTTTTCAATAAATTATTATTTATTATATACATGTATGCATACATATACATACATA
>NW_027106117.1:805594-810736 GCF_000696795.3 Halyomorpha halys | reverse complement strand
TAAACACATAGGCACACACGTGCATGTGTGCCAAAAATATGAAAGGCGGTGGAAGACAAAAAGATAAGGGATGATATACTATATTTGACTATGTATTCTTTTATTCTTTTCCTTGATTGTAGAAGCGGGGAAGGAATAGCGGGGTAGAAGAAGACGGGCGGCGAATCAATAAAGCTGCAGCACGGCCATATTTGTTTGCCCCATTATTGTCGAAAGCCACTACTCTTCTCTCCTCTTACTGACGGATCAGCTGGTCTTACCTTGAATCAGGAAGGATCTCGGAGCAAATCCTCGAATGCTAACCCCGCGATGCTCCGGTATTCTGAAAGGATGGAACGAGTTGTAGGGCCCTTAATTTTAACGATCGGTTCCTTGAAAGTATGAAAACAATTGGAAAACGAAAAGTGCAGGGTTTCTATTAGAAATGTCCCGATAGAAACAACTAGGTATATAGAAAATATTAAAGACGGTAGTTACTGATCACATATTTTAAGAGTGGACAAAGGAATTAAGGCAAAGAAGCTCTTTGTAACTGAAAACTAATCCTGTAAGATGGTTCTTGTGATGGTCAAAACTGAAGCTTAAAATAGTATAAAAACTAATTATTATATACCAAAGTTTCGCTCCACTTTGTAGGATTTCGTCAGGCTTTTCGTCAACCAAATACATGATGAAATCCTGCAAAATGGGACGAAACGTCGGTGTATAATAAATTATTTTTATACTATTTTGAACTCCTATTTGCATTGCATTCAGACCATCTTACTAATTACAAACGGTGAACTAAAAATTCTGTACTACAGTCAAATTTAATTTCAATACAACCTTAGTCCGGTACACCAAAATTACGCTCTCTGCTAGCTTTTGTCTCTTCACTGGTTCATATCACATTTGGGAACGGTTTTCTTAAAGTTTGAAAGAACAAGGGATAAGGCATGGAGTTATTTGAAATTTAGAGTTCGCGGTATATGGGATCTTGGAAACTGTATAAGAGTTTTGGTGAATATGTTTTAATTAATTAGTTTGTGTTTTACGAGGAGAAGATGGTTGGGGGTGCGGTCAATGATAAACACAAATAAGTTAGATTAACCAAAAAATTTAATGTGCCAACGTTTCGGCTAGAGTTTCTAGCCTTCTTCAGGGCTAAAACAGTAAGATAACAACCACAGTAAGTATAGAAAAATAAAAAAAGAAAGTATAAACAGAATAATTTTACATGTTACAATATGTTCATACTAGAAACTCTAGCCGAAACGTTGGCATATTAAAAATAGGTTAATACAACTTATTTGTGTTTATCACTGACCGTACCCCCAACCATTTTCTCCTCGTTCATCATCCACGGTCAACTATCTCTCATAATTAAGTTTGTAGTTTAATTGTGTATTAGTAGTGTTTTGGATGTTTTTAAAACTAATAAAGCAATGTATGACAATAATTATAATGTAATGACATTGGTCAATTAACTCATCTTGATTCTCTTCCTCACAAAGATCAATAAAGCAATGAGGAGCCGTATTTCCACTCAGCTCCCACTTTGGGCATGTTGTAATAAATTGCTTTAATAAAAACTTAAATTACAATTTAAGTTAAATTAAACAATAACATGAAGTTTTGGAAGGAAAGGTTATAAAACAAGTTGCTTAGAAAATCCGGTAGGAGCTCTGATACATTTAAATTATAACATAACTTTCCTATCCAGCTCACAACCCTATACATATATATCATTAACCATGGTAAAACATTTTACATTTAACACATCATGAATACCCCTGGAGATAAAACTAAACAAGGTATGTTATAAAGTCCTTTCACACCTCCCTTATTTGCCGGACCTATCTGCAACAGATTTCTGTCTGTTCAGAAATTTGGACTACTTCCTTAAAGGTAAAATTTTTTAAAATGATTCTCAGATCATAAACGCATTTTAGTCCTTGGATTGAAAATTATATAAGACGTTAAGGAAAATTTAGACGAATGTTTTGATTTAATAAAGTTATTTTACTAAAAAACCTTTCCTATGAAAACAGACACTTCAAATGAAACAAATACATTATCATCTAATAATAGTATTAAAATAAATAAATGTTTTGAAATCATTTGTTAATTCCTATGCACAAGAGAAAAATACAACGGCATTCAACTGATGCTTTCTTGAGGGTACCGGGATTCGAACCTATCATATGACTGTTAATATGAGGAGTCTTCTATCAAAATTCAATATGTCTACTTTTTGATAATTATAATTAAGAAATGAACATAGGAACACCTCATGAAAATAAATTAAATTTAATTCGATAATATTGATTTGTAATACCTATTTGACACAAGAAAATTTAAATTTAGTGGCAAACTGATAAGTTTTCAATGTAGAATTTTAATTTGTTAAAAAAAAAATGTTTACTTCTAAAAGTGAGAAGATCTATAAAAAAAATGTGAGACCTAAAAAATCCGAAATCGCTGGCTGAACATAAAGAAAAAAATGATTAATTTAGAACAAAGTATTTTTAATATATTTTAAACAAATTTTATTAACGTTTAGATAAAAATAACTGAGATTCTAAACGTTATAATCATTCTATGAAAATGAATCATTTACCTTAAACACCCGGAATGGACTGCACTTAAGCCCTTATTGTGTTACAGTAGTTATAGGAACTAACTTCATAGGCAGCTCGCGTTTCTCACGCAACAGGCTTGCTAGGAAACTCAGTGTAAGCAAATTTATTTTGATAGCGCTATCCGATCGTAAATTAGGAATTTAAAATTAACGGAAAGTATACATGCAACGTATTTCAAATTGGTCACATCTTTCAGAGAATAATGAACTATTTGGGAGTGTAGTGTATTATGATAGTTGTTTCGTTTTTTTTTTTTTTTAATATTGAATTTATTTTACTTCTAATTTTTCTTTTGGTTCTAAAAAGCATTTTAACTTTTATTTTTTTTCTCCCTGCTTAAGTAACCACTAGTATCTATAATTAATTAATATAATAACATTCTTATTATATTTACATATAATACAGTTGTAGGATCTATTTTTAAACTATGGTGTAAATCAGTGGTTCCCAAAGAGGGTGACGCAGCACCCCGGGGAGCCCCAAGTGTATGCCAGGGGTCCCGTGAGCGAATAACGCTTTCTCAAAATATTACAAAAATAATTTTAACTTTAAAATTAATATATCAAATATACAGCGCATTCCAGAATTTACTTCGCACTATTTTTTCCCCTACACTCTCAATCGCTTTACGGATAATTTTGGTGACATTTTTGTTCGACAAGGGTGCTGAAATTATCTTTATCTTAGCAAGGGTATCGTGAAATTTTTGCCAAAAAAGGATACTGTGGAAAATTAGGAAACAACTGGTTCAAATCAATGCACAAGTTGTATTTTTTCTCTTTTCTTGGAATTGTCTTTACCATACACGGAAGAGTTGGCAATTGAGTCCCGCTAGGAGTATTTTTTGTGGCTCGCCAGGATGAAACATCTGCTTTAAAAGAGATTTCTTTCCGTTCCCGGCCGACGATTGTTGTATTATTCAGGCAAAATTTAGAATTTGAGTTCTCGATACACGTTTTAAGGTCCCCTGAGACGAAATAAAATACAAAAAAAAAAACCTTAAAGAAAACGTTTTCTATAAAATGTTCTCAAAAATGGCTTTAACCATTTTTATTAAATTCGGTAAGTGAATGTACAATTAAATATTATTTAATATCAGCCAAGTCTCATTATTGCTGAAATAGTTTAACAGGGCTTAAATGCAAATAAAAATAAAAAAAAACTCTAAAGTACCTTTAATTATGGTTATTTGACAGTTAACCATTTTGCATTGTCAACAGTAATCAAAAAATGTATAAATATGAACTATGCAAGAATATGAATGATCAAAGGTCAGACATGTAGAGATAGATACAGCAATTTAGAGACTGGAAAATAGGAGAGAGGTGAGAGTGCCCGTTCTCTCCTAATCTGAATTGTAAATAAATTAAAATTTATTTTGAAATTTTACATTTCCAGGGTGTTAGGTGAAAGTTGTGTAATGTGCGTATTGCACCAGATTTTTTTTTAGAATATAGTATGAACCTGTACACTAGAGATATCCTTCTTTCTCTTAATTGTTATATGTATGCGTTAATGACAAATAACAATTGATTATACAGCCATTTTGATTTTTTATATTATTATTGTTCAGGAGCGAGTTGTCCTATAATAAATAACTAAATATTTCTTCAACGAAGTCACAAAACTCTTTAAATCGAAAAGGTTGTAGTTTTGGATTTTGTAATGGGAATTTTTTTTTTTATACCTCGTCTCGAATAACTCTCTCTGAGGAGAAACTCTTCAATATAATTCTGAGAAGCGTTTTCGTGAAAAGCCCCCTGGAAACGCGGGACCAAACATATGCCCCAGAGCCCAGCTCATCCGCCAGTATAAACAATGTTATCAAGCGACCGCCGCCAGCCACGTGTCTCGCCCCGCAACTGCTAATACGAATTTTATTAGAGCTCCAGCGTTACTACAATTTAAATTGATACTGAACAATAGTCCATGTGAACCGCTTCATAACTAACTACCGAGTCAATAATCATGTACATATTTGTCAACTGTATTATATTGCCATGATCTGAACGTTATTGAACCCTGATTGAACTGTAAACGATGCAATGAAGCAATTCTAACACATCATATTAAATTTATGTTTATAAATATATAACGGATATCTTCCAGAATGTCTGATCATAGAAGTGAATTAATTTGTCTCTGCATTTTTTCTTATTTAATGGCGTACCTCAAGAAAGGGTACTAAACTTGTTCCTCTACTCTATTCATGTTATTTGCATTTCATATATTATCTAGTTCTGCCCTCAATACATTTTTTTGATTATATGTGTGTTCTATCGATTATTTCGTTTTTTTTTTTTGCTTAATCATATTTTTTTTCAATGCCAGATCGGCTTGGTGGGCCTTACATGGTTGATATAAATTAGTTAATATAAAAGTTACTTTTTTTTTGTTTAATGGTCTATTATAGGGAAGTATAGTCTCGTGCAACAGACATCCCTAACTATTTACTCATTACATATTAAACAACCTGTGAATAATATCGACGAATTATATACATATAATAAAATAAAATAAA
>NW_027106117.1:799020-805459 GCF_000696795.3 Halyomorpha halys | reverse complement strand
AAAAATTAATTAATTAATTAATAAAAAATAAATAGAATAGTACTAATGATAATAGAAGTAGATAAATATATAATTTATAACAGGATATCCTGCAGTCTTCCGGATGAGGTTGGATTTCCCAAGTTATAAGGTTTTTTTTGTAAGCTCTTTTAACTACCGGTAACTGGCAGTAGAATTTTATGAATGGCTTTTTGATGAAGTGGTCTATTGATCTCATTTTTAGTTCCCAATGCAATTGGCTATGTCTTACAAACCAAGGTGCATCAACCGCGATGCTTAGGACCATATTTTGAAATTATTGTAAATTTTTCCTTTTAGTAAAGAATGCCGCTACCCAGACACCACAATACAATAGTTGTGTCCAGTTTTAATTTAGATTTTCTATATACGATAGAATATAGCATTGTTAGCCTTGCTTAGTTTTGGGTTAATTTAATATTGATATGGTGATGATGGTGATTGATATAATATGATGAATTCCCTGGTACCTTACTGCTTCACTAGCAGGATTCCATTGCAACTTCTTTTTTTTTTTTTATTATTATTATATGATGTTGGAATTACTTCAACATTTATCCAACAAAAGCTGACAAAACCCATTGCATTCAACAAAATTAAATTTCATTATAGCAAATGAAATTAATTAACGTCATATATTGAGCGTTCTAATTTTCAATTCTTAACTAAATAGTTATTAATAGTGTTATCTAAGGCTGTACAAGCTTTCAGGGAATGACCAGCGAAAATAAAGATAGCTCTACACAGAAGTAATAGTACATTACATACTATCTCTCTTTAGGATATCTGTTGACTTCTAATGTAAAATGCCATACTATTTTCAGTTTTATTAGGAAATCAGACACATGGATAATAGTAGCGAACTAAAGACCATAAATGTTATAAGTAATATTTATGGTCAAGGTGAGAAAATATCTAAATAGTCTTTAAAGGCAAGGGAAACAAAAAGTGACATAAAGGTTGATAAGACGATTTCTAGTAACTTTTTTGTACTATCTGAAGTAAGGAATATTCTAAACAACTCAATTTTCTGTTAGATAAGCTATGTAGTAGTGAATATTCAGAATATGTTTCTTTCATAAATTAAATGGATGTTTGATATAGGCAGAATGAGTCCATAACGAGTGACAATGAATTGGAAAGAACCGAGATTGATGTCGAGGAGGCGAAAGCAGTTTGTCAGAAAGATGAATACAAAGAGGAGTGTTTATCCCCCCCCCCCCACACTCTTGTAAAGTACTTTCAGCCCATATAGATTTTATTTCACCAACTCACTTGTTCACTGTTTACTTTTTTGTTTAACCGAAACTTTCATACCTTCTTTCACGTCTTAACCACTTTATATTTTTCCTGTTTTAATTATTTTATTTTATTTACCAGACCCTCCACTAACTTTATCCTTGTAACATTTTATTTTTATATAATGAACATGTTTATTGAGCTATCATCTGAGTATGCGCAGTAAATTAATCCTGTACTAATTTACCCCTGCGTGAACTCTGGCATTAGATATGTTTTCTTCTCTTTAATTCATACGATATTACGCTCATTCGTAAGCATTATAGTATCATGGAGGAAGTCTATTTAACACACACAATTGGTAAATCTTTTTTTTTTTTCATTTTTATTGTTAGATTTATTTATTGATAGATATTACAATCTGCCACACACTTGTGGGCAATAGGTATTGGTGATGAATGATCTCATACATACTAAAATAAAAAATAAAATATACTTACTAAAATTAAAAAAAAAAATAAAATAAAATAAAAAACTCTTAAAATATATACAAACAAAAGAATAGACAAGATGAACATAATAAAACTATCTGTATGAAAAATAAATAAATAAAATAACAAAATGATAAAATAATATATACAATATTTACACAATCGACCTGAGGATCCCTGAGCCCACTCTATCCCCCACGTGTGAGGGGTAGAGCAGAGCCCAAAAGATCCCAGCACATCCCTCTCACCGCATCACTGGTAATAAGCCAGTGGAGGCTGAGCAAGTGCGCTAAAGCCGCAAAATTGGTAAATCTGCATACTTCATAATGACTATCTTTAAGTAACAGTTCACATAATAAATAATTACGTTGCTCCACCGTAAAATATCACTTCAGTTTTACTGTAAAGATTCACCTTCCTTAAATTTATATTAAAACTGCATTGGACCCTCTGAGACCTCATAGCCTTATGAGTACCGTACATGAACGTATGTTTTAGGTGGGCTACAAATTTTTGTTTCGAACCCACGGCTTTGAATAATTTGAGGCATAAAAATTGGAAATCCGTTGAGCCGTTAGCTCAAAAAACGATATGTATTCAGAAACGGACACGCTGAGAATATTTATTACAGTATTATTATAAGCATTCTTGGGATATCATTGTTTAATTTGAGCAATAAAACTTACGAATTAGTTAAGCTTTTTATTCAAAATATTGTTATATAAGCACAGACGGACAAACCAAACACAATCTAACCCTGACGCTGTAGAAGCTAACCTTAGAATGAGTTTTGAACTGCGCCTAATTCGCGTTATCAATTAACAGAGGGTTCAATAGGTATTGAGATCCGCGCTAAAATCGTTAAAACGAAACGAGCAGATTTGCAACATTAGACTACATCTGGAACAACGATTAACTTGGAATCCTCACACAAGACTAAAAAGAAAAGAAACTGCACGTCGATTCCAACTATTACAACATTTACTCGACAAACGGTCTAAACTTCCAATCCATTACAAAAGAGTGATATAAATAATAATAATAAGGCCTATCTAGATATATGGATTTGAACTTTGTGTCTCCACTAAACCTTTGAATTCCTCTCGTATTTGAACGTTATAATTCAAAATTCTTCGAAAAATTCTCAATACCACATGCTGTATCACAAATAATATCATCCATAAATGCCTTACTCCCTACCAACCCAAACCCTCTAGTTTCTAACCTAGCTTCCTCTTCTATTCCTGACAATGCTCCGAGAAGCCTGGCATCGAGACTTTCTAATGTAGAATGCTATTGCTACCAATACGTAGTTTATCTACAAGCCTGTATCATACCATTATATTCTAACACTACATTTACTTGATGTATTTTAATGTAAATGTCATTATACAAATTAAAAAAAACTTTTGAAACCTCTCATATTTCTTAATAACTTATATTAAAGTTCTAGTAAATGTTTACTTCTTTATTTTCCGTCTATTAGTGTATTAAATTTTGTTTTCGCAAATCTACTTTTCTGTTTTTGTGTGTTATCGGGGCTCTAGTTTATGTAATTTTTTATATTCTTATCATTGTTTATTTTGTATTAATACTATTTTATTTCTTATTTTCTTTTATTTGTATAGAATCTTCTTAATTTACTTTTTTTTTCATCTTATTATCTTACAATGTCAAAATGTTCTTAGTTGTTTTTTTTATCTTTTCAGCCTTGATGAAGCTCTACAAAGTGGGACAAAACGTTGGAAGATGAATAGTTGTTAACTATTTTTGACCATCTACATTATTTTTGTAGTTACCAATTTGTTTCTATTAATCGATATGATCAGTTTTCATATCACGCTATTAAGAAGAATAATCGATTCTCCCGATCCTCGAAAAGGGCTGGAGAGGTCAGAGATGAGCCGAATTGTAATTTATTCCGCAGTGGTCGATTATCGGAGGAGCCTAATTCGGCGGACACACGGAGGGCTGCCCTATCTGCATCGGCAGCTCCCAGGCCCGCCTTAGTGCCCTATAATATGCAACGGCATGAGTTCCAAATCCCCTTCCCCTCTCAACCCGTTTTTCTCTAGTTGTTTCGCCTAAACCTCCAATGGGATGTCTCGCAGCACTCTGATAGTTGTATCATACGGCGCGGTATAGGCCCATGTTTAATTTTTAATTCTTGAATGACATCCCCATCGTATACGACAGATGAAAAATTTCTCAACCCAAAACACAGTTAAACTAAATTTAATTTTTAATGAGGTGTTGATTGTAGATTGATATGATGAGATGGTCGGAGGTGCTGTCGGCCAAGATACACAAATAAGCAACACTGATTTATTCGTACCAACGATTCGACCTGAATTACAGGCCTCCAGCTGGGCTGAGAAACGAAACGACATACCATCCTTAATTAAAAAACTATAAAAATAGAATAATAATAAATATTTCTAAACAACTCAATTTTCTGTTAGATAAGCTATGTAGTAGTGAATATTCAGAATATGTTTCTTTCGTTTTTTTTTTTTTTTAATATTGAATTTATTTTACTTCTAATTTTTCTTTTGGTTCTAAAAAGCATTTTAACTTTTATTTTTTTTCTCCCTATTTCTAGAGGAGAAGATCTCGAGGCCATCTTCTTTTCAGACGCCTAGGAGGATTATTAGGTAATGAAGGAGAAGCCAGGTTAGAAACAAGTGGATTTGGGTGGTTGAGAAGTTTATCATGGAAGGAATGGTATCTGGTTCTGGCCAAATCGGCAACATTTTTAACATTGAGGTCCTGATAGATGACTTGATTTGTGACAAAGTAAGGAGCGTTAAGGATTTTACGAAGGATTTTGGACTGTAAGGATTGGATTCGGGAGGAATTTGATGGTTTAGTGGAGCCCCAAAGCTCAACTCCATATGTCCAGATAGGCCTTATAATAGTCATGTAGATCAGTCTTTTGTAATGGTTTGGCAATTTAGACCGTTTGTCTAGTAAATGTTGTAATAGTCGGAATCGACGAGCAGTTTCTTGTCTTTTTAGTCTTGTATAAGGATTCCATGTCAGTCCTAAGGAGTCCTAAGTAACGGATCTGTTCGACAGGAATAAGAGGGGTATTATTAAGGGATACTGTAGGGCATGAAGTCATGGGTTTACGACGAAGGGTAAATGTGATTTGGTGAGATTTATTGAAATTAATTTTAATCCTCCAGTTTTGGCACCATTCTTCAAAGTTAATAGTAAATAATTTATACTAATAGAAGATAAAATATAATACTGAAAGAAGATAGTTGACCGCATGAAATAGATTGTAGGAAGATAGTACGGGTGGCGATCAATAAAGGTATCAAAATAGTAAAAGAAAACTATTTATTGTTAACCAACGTTTGACCCAACTTTGTAGGGGCTTCGTCAGAGCTGTCAGATTGAAACAACGATAACAACTGACAACAGGACTGTCAGATTGAAACAAAGACAACAACTGGCAACAGGACTGTCATCTTTGTTTTAAACAAAGATCTGACAGCCCTGATGAAGCCCTGCAAAGTGGGGCGAAACGTTCCTTAGCAATAAATAGTTTTCTTCTGCTATTTTGATACCTTTATTGACCACCACCCGGACTATCTTCCTACAACAAATTAAAAAATATTTATAATACTAATCTTCTATTAGTATCAATCTACTTAATTTATTGTTGTGTATATTTCTAAGTTTGTTTATTATTATTATTCTCGTTTTATTTTTATGGTCTTTGAATTAAGGTTGTTATCTCGTTTTGTTTTTCAGCCGTGATGAAGGACTAAAATTCAGGTCGAAACGTCGGAAAAATAAATAAGTTTTGCTTATTTGAGTACCCCTCCCCCCGACAACCTTCTCCATACAAATCTTCACAGGTTTCAAGTTTCGTTCACATTTTGTCCATTAGTGTATGTTCGGTACTTGGGGTGTCTTTTTACTGACCTCTTTTTGTTGTAAACAACATACTTGAAATTCTGGTACAAAGAGGATAGTTGTTGACTAACTTAATACGTACATTTTGAATGACTTCTAAAATACAACAGATAGTCCATCTCTCCTAAAGAGAGAATCTGATACATTGTTTCATGCGAATAGTTCATGAATTAAATTTAGTATTTGTATAAAAATTGGTTTTAGATTAACTGTTATTAATATTTAATTCAAATATACTTTATACATTTAATTTCTTACTAAACTCGATATACATTGCAAATTCGTAAATAATATGCTAAATAATATAGTAATATGTTAAATCAGTTTTATTAATTAGAAATAATTTAAAACCATTGAATAAAGGCATTCTGGAAGTGAATTCATATAATTGGAGAGTGTTTGTTGAAGAATATTCACATGGAAGAAAAAGATAAAAATGGATTTTTATCTACAACATTCCAACTTTTAGTATTCTCATTAATAATAATATTATCACCTCTGACATAATTAGGAAAATTAATTAATCAGACTCAATGTGGTAACTTAGGGTATAGGTATCAGTTATTGACAATGCCATTGAGATAATTGGACTGAGGAGTCAATTAATTCCAATACAGTAGTCAATTACTTCCGACACAATAATTAGCCGATCCTAATTTACAGCCTATATTTATGAGATTTTTAAAATCACAATGTTTTTAAAAATATTTATGGTTCCGTTTTTATATTTTAACCCTCTTCTTGACAAGGAGTGAAGACAAAAC
>NW_027106117.1:789543-798945 GCF_000696795.3 Halyomorpha halys | reverse complement strand
TATATATATAATACAATTTTTCGTTTGAGACAGATTTGTTTAGTAGTTATAAAAAAAGCATCCATTTTGTCTCAACACTTTTATATTGTCTTAACACTCGTTTAGAATACGTTTCGGCCATTCCAGCCATTTTCAACGATCTTATTTACACTATTACAGCCAAAATATTGATAATCAACATAATTACAGGCCATTTTGCGTTTTCAAATTATTTATCAATTTTCTTCAAAATATCTTAAATCATGAAACATTGTGTATGAACTCAATAAATTAATCTTCATCATAATGTCAAAAATACCATTATTATTATAGTTAAAATTATTATATTTACTAGTTTACAATCTCTATTTCAATTACTCACTTTATAAAAACTACATTGAGTAACCTAACAGAAATAATATAAATAAATACAATTTTTTAACTTTTTATTTTATTTGAAATAAAGATTAATTGGATAATAATTCGGCTTAGCTTCATTTCTATAACTTTTAAAGGAATTTATCTTTTTTTAAATTAATTATGTAGCAATTGTACTAGATCGGTTTTTTTGAGTACAAACAAGAAAACATGTATTAAATTAAATAATAATAAAAAAAAAATTATCTATCTGAAGCTTTGAACTTACCTTGTTTCTCAATCATGGCCGATTTCCTTGGATCTCAATAAAAATTGATGGTACCTGGTTATTATAGTATTACCAATTCTTACAAATTATATTATTTAAAATAAAATAATAAAAACACGCGTGTTTATGTGAATAAAAATAATTTTTATTTATTTCTTACCATAACTCTTTTATTTCTACTAAAATTTCATAAAACGTATCTTTTTCTTCAAGTTGTGTCCGCCACATGAATTCTGCTAAATAAGTTGCTAAAATGCCGATGATATATGTCTATTATCAGTGAACAATGATCCTTACATTGTATCCCAAACCCCCCAATCCCACATCACCACCCTTAAAGAATGGTGCCAAAATTGGGGGATTAAAATTAATTTCATTAAATCCCACCAAATCACATTTACCCTTCATCGTAAACCAATGACCTCTTGTCCAACAGTATCCTTTAACAATACCCCTCTTATTCCTGTCGAACAGATCTGTTACTTAGGACTACATCTCGACAAACGACTGACATGGAATCGTCATACAAGACAGGAAACTGCTCGTCGATTTCGACTATTACAACCTTTACTAGACAAACGCAAAAATGCCAATCCATTACAAAAGACTGATCTACATGACTATTACAAGGCCTATCTGGACATATGGAGTTGAGCTTTGGGGCTCCACTAAACCATCAAATTCCTCCCGAATCCAATCCTTACAGTCCAAAATACTTCGTAAAATCCTTAATGCTCCTTACTTTGTCACAAATCAAGTCATCCATCAGGACCTCAATGTCCCGTATGTTGCCGATTTGGCCAAAACCAGATACCATTCCTTCCATGGAAAACTTCCCAACCACCCGAATCCCCTTGTTTCTAACCTGGCTTCTCCTTCATTACCTAATAATCCTCCTAGGCGTCTGAAATAAGATGACCTCGGGATCTTCTACTTTACAAATGTTATTGGAGTTCTATCAGTGGGTAGATTCTCCACATGTTTGTATCATGGCACTATGTCACCTACAGAAAATCTACTTGTTGTATGTATTTGTATACAGTTGTAAATAACAATAAATAAATTATTAAATAAAAAAAACTATTACATAATCAACTATTTATTATTATTCTATTTTTATAGTTTTTGAATTAAGGATGCTATCTCGTTTCGTTCACTATCTCACCTACAGCAAATTTACTTGTTGTATATATGTTATACAGTTGTAAATAACAATAAATAAATTATTAAAAAAAAAAAAGTTGCTAGAGATCATATTTACTAAATGTATTATGTAATATACAGTTGTAAATTTCAATAAAGATATATTAAAAAAAAAAAGTTGCTAGGAAATTTTAATTCGTTTCTCTTCTTTTTTTTTCTCCATTTAACTGATCCCCATAATCTTTCGATTTTTTGCGTGTTCGCTAATATATTTGGATCAACAAAGTGATTTTTGTGCTTTACAGGTTAATTTTTTTTTCCATTCTGTATAAACTCAAGTTTCCTACTCAGATGTATTCTTCTGATAATGTGGTTTCTGATCAGTCCTTAACTATTTAAAAAAACATTCATTGGTTTCTCGGCAAATCCCTCCGAAAACCCATTGTTAAAGAAAGACGCGTGCTACGTTATACATCCTTTTCTTCTATTTCCACAAATTTACAACCTCCCCCCCCCCCCCAATACAAGTTGGATTTTTTTAAATTTCCATTAGGTACTTCACGTAGGTAATTATTCCAATCAACCGAGAAATTTCTAAATGTTTTAAACAATATTTTATAATTGTTAATTGCTCACACCATGAAAAAATAAAGTGTACTGCAGTTTTTAAACTTCCTTTGGAATCATCAAATCATGTTTCAGTCCTTGTTCCGATGCTTTACCTACAACCTGCTTTTGTAGCGTCTCCAATTTATTTTTTTACCTAAAGATTCATTTCATGGTCGTTTGAATTACCACCACATCCTGGTAATTGTTCCCTATCCTGAAGGAATGCTACTGCCACTTTTTCTTCATTAACCACGCGAAATATGCTTTTTAATGTGTACATTAAGAAGTAACTTTTTTAAATTAATATCAACAGTTGTCAATAATGGTAACATTTGTTTGTCAAGGATTCCAACTATCAGTGGTCAGTCATATATCGTTCTTTAAGATATTTGCGTGATTTGAACATGCAACAAATTGATGTTTCCATCTGTGTCCCCTTACATGTAAAATTGGTTATTAATTTCTAGATATCTTTCTACACATCCGAGATGGTTGAGGTCATCTAAAGGATATAAGAAGATATACATAGCATTAACGCATGGGCGTTAAACGACTTGATATTGAATGCTGGAAAACTAAGGCCATTCTATTCGGTTCCAAGCACCCTTATTATTCCCTTCCTTATTATCCCTTACTTTTCTTTAACAACCAATCAATTCACTTCTACCCCACAATAAAAAACCTTAACTGTACTTCAACAATTCCTAAAGTTCCGTAATTCCATTCCTCATAATACCCATCAGCACCTAATACCCTCTCTTGTTTTCCTCCACTTCGACTATGGTTCCTTGGTCTACGGAGGGCTATCCGCAGGTCTTGAGTTGAGACTGAAGAGACTCATGAATTGCTTCGTAAAATTTATCTTCGGGTTTCCCAGGCACTCTCATGCCTTCCCTTGGTATACTGAGTTGAATTGGCTCTATCCAACTTCCCGAAGGTTATACCTCCTTGATGTCTTCCTATTCCATGTTTTTAAAATTCAAAACCGACCTATATCCTTCATCTCCTCACTCTAGGTTCATCGATCCATTCATTAAACACCAGATCCTAACCAATCGGTTTATATTTGCCCTCCCATAGAACAGCCTCCCTCAGAAAATCCTTCGTCATACGTGCTACCTCCTTCTTGAATTTCTTTCTATCTCCATTCGTCAATCCTCATCCATTCCTTTAAGCAACACCTATTCCTTCACCTATTACATAACTAAACCTCGCATCATTGTGAGCTAAGTATACTGGCATTATTGATTACTATTATAAATTATAATTTTATGTTATTTCAATATATATACTGAAACATTTTAAATGAGTGCAAGACAATTAACCTTAATTTGTGAACAATGTATCTATTCTTAGGGGACATTTGTCTAAGAATAAAATTATTTTTTCATTCAGAATTCCATCGTGTAAAATTTATTTATATAACTAATTATAGCTGGATTAAGGATATGGTTATATGCGTATGGTATTTTCATTTAAATATTCATGGTAATTATTGATAGGATTATTAATTTCATTTATACTCCTATAATTTTACTGGGTAGTCCAGGTAGACAAGTAAAAATATCATCTAAAAAACTATAATGAGATTTGATTTTGAGAGTTCTTTTTCAATTTCTCATTTCTTCTTCTTCCACCATGAAGCATAAAACTGTAAATTTTTATAATAGTTCAGCAACTGAAAAAATAAAATAACATTCAAATAAAATTAATTTCTGACTTTTGCATTCAACTAATTAATTTCTGAACAATCAAATTAATTTCTGAACTTTTGCATTACATTTCATTACCTTGCTTATTTCACATTTTCCCCAGCAATTTTCTCTTACCAATACTCTTTAAAATCTTTTCGACTTTTGTTTCCAAAGGATCATTTCGCTCGCTCCCGGTAGGTTTTTCTAAAACCTGAATTTAATTAGTAATTATTTTTATTTTCTGTGATAATTATCAGTATTGAGTTAACCATTACATTTATTTTTTATTTAGTCTTGTATTTTTTTTCTGGAACTCATCTCCAAGTATTTACCTGAAACCTTATGCTATAACATATTAACACTAGTATAACAAGGACAAATATTGGATTAGTGAATCCATATTCTTTTTTCACCACATAAAAATTTCCCTGCGTCATCCATGCATTTTCACTAATTCATCATTATGAAAACAATGTTGTATTTGATTTAAGCAAAAAATTTATAAATGAGAAACAATCTAGGACTATAAGTTAAAATTGCTTCCGAGAAGGTAGTTTGTCAAAACTAACATCTCATTGGACAAAACACAAATAAAACAAAAAAACTGTCCTCATCACACAGTGAATAAATAATCGTAAACTATAATAACATGAGGTAATTATAGGGCATGAAATATTCTTGAAGATGCAATATTCAAATCTGCGTCAATATGTTCGAAACTTGGTCCATCAAAACTCTTTCTCTAAATATGAGCGTCATAATTTGGTAAATTCATTCTTTTATAATTGATTATGTTCTGAATAAAACAAATTTATCAATGGTGAATTAAAAAAATACATATTTTCAAAATAATTCAAACAAAAAAATCCTAATTCTAAATAATACATAATACGACATTTTTTCCCTTTATCTCCTGACGAACACCTAGAGGTTGCCGCCCAGCGATATCCAAAATGACAGTGTTTCGCAGAAACCACCACGAAATAATTATTTGCACTCATTAGTGAGAATTGAACTCATGGAATGGAATGGATCACTGAATTGAACTCATCTGGGACCTTCGTCCAACCGCGCAGGGTCATCGCGGCTTCCCTGAAGAGTCTAAGGGATAAGTACTGGTATGGGACTCTGATTCTCGACCTCACTGTATTCCCTAATTAATATGATCTAAGATTAGTCGGGAAAATGCGTTTTTAGGACAAGAAAGTTTTTTAAAAATAGTTCTTACAGTGCTAAGGTGTAGTGGAAAACTAGGCAAGTGCTTTCCCTGTGAGAATTCGTTATACTTGATATATTCGTTATACGTTATCTTTTATTAAAGGATTTTTGGAAGATTTTTTTTTTATTTTATTATTTAAATGTACGACATGTCACAATCTCAAAAGAGGAGATCATAACACACAAAAAAGGTAATGCTTCCCGGCCGGATCCGCCCCACTAAGACCCCCGGGAAGCGACGGCCCTATATCACTTTTGAAATATTAGCTTAAAACGGGAAGAAGAAACTTTAAGGTAGTTAAATTTTCATTTCCATTTTTCATTTTTATTAAAATGTTTTGTTTAATTTCAGCCAATACCCTACATCTACCCCTGGATTAATAATTGTGTAATAATTTCCTTGAATATTATAATAGTAATTGTTACGAGATTAAATTTCTTGTAGGTAACAGAGCTTTATATATATATTTCTTTTTCATGGTTACTAGAGTGTGGTAGACTTCTGATTAAAATTATGAATGGAATAGTTGATTGTATTTGACTACAGGAAAATATGTGATCCTCAACTTGTTTTTTCTCTCCTGTACTGTCCTAAAAAAAAAAAAAAATTTAAGTTGAAAAAATAATTTACAAAACTATTATATATTCTACTTTTTTTTAGGATACCAAATGTGCCCGCTTACAATAGCATTAGATTGCTAGTGTGTTTTGTTCATATCCTGTAAAAATAATTTACAATGACCTCTTAGACCTTGATATGCTACCTACTATACTATTCATACTATATACTATTCATCTATATTTCAGCTATGGAAAGCATATGTGTATAGTGTTAGTGGAATTTGAATTATACACATTTTCCAAGGAGAAAGTGAGTTTGTACCCTAGTATTAACACTAAGAGATATTCACTCATAGTAATTCTTGGAGGTTTTTACTTTATCTCTTATTACATAATGAGTTGTTATATTTTTAATAAGGATATAAAAATAATTAGCTTGGTTGTACTGGTGATTATCATTTTTCCTCTACATAACCTTTAAATTCAATTTTCGTTCCAGATTTTTTATCAAATATTTGTTAATTTAAATAACGAATCATATAATGTTTTTGTGTAGCGGTCCCCGTAGAATTTGCCTTTTGGCGGAATTCTGGTGTTGGGAGGATTTAGGCAGAGACTTATTGTTTACTAAAATTCTCGGTATACTTGAAAGGAATTATTTAGGCTTGGTCAATAGCGTTGGAGATTGAAAATTATTTTTTTTTTCAAAAATGGACCACGTGCCCCCAGGTAGCTGAGGTCGTACTTAGATGGAAAGGGTTAGATTTTTTTTTTTTTTTAATTCTCCGACCACGCGGTTTAGCAAATTCACGTTAATAATTGAAGAGGACAGCGGAGGGAGAGAATGAAACTGTAGAAAGGGGAAATATAAAAAAAGGAGGGGGGAGTGAGGGTGTGAGATGGGACAATAGCCACTCGAAGACCTAACGGCCTCTCCTTCTATTTTCATACCTTTCTCTTGTATGCCGTCCTGGTTGTATCAATATTGTAGCCGACCACTCAGCACTAGTTGTCTCGCCCAGGCCGAAACATATTCGTGCGGGGGATATCGAGTGGTTTCATGGGGGGTCCAAGGATCACTATACGTAGCGGGCCAGTGGTGTCGAGTAGTTCACTATCCTCCTATCCACTCTGCCATCCATTCATTATTCAATAACATATTTGGCAGGGTTAGTTTTGGTTTTCTTTTTTGTCCGGTTTACTCAAAAATTGGTAATAGCATTGTTGTTATCAGGATTTAGTTATTTTACTGCATATTGATGATACAATCTGAAATAATTATGGGAACTAAGTTGTAGTGTTTCAAATATTCATTCATAACATATATATAGAAAATTGAATAACAAAAAAAAAAAATGGAAATTATAACATAAGTCACAAATTTAATTAAAACAAAATAATAAAAATTATAATGAGGTAAACTATCTAGTAAATTAATAAGGAGTGAAGATGTTCAGAAGTGTGGTAAGAAAAAAAAACACAAAATTATTATTCCAGCCGACGTTTCGATCTGAGTTTCAGGGCTACAAAACAAAAAGAGAATAAGATCCATCATCTAGAGAGACATAAAATTATTAATATTATTATATTATTAAAATTATATTTCCAAATTTGTTAGTTTATTATTTCTTTATAATGTTATGTTTTTTGAATGATGGTTGTTGTCTCTTTTTGTTTTATAGCCCTCATGAAGACTCAGGTCGAAACGTCGGCACGAATAAAATTTTTTTTTATTTCTATTTTTTTTTTTTCTGACCACACATTTATTATCTTCTCCACTTAATAAAAATTATAAACAATTATATAAATCGATACTGAATATATAATAAACTAACACTGATTAAATAATTTATATTCAACATAAAGAAAATTAAATTTAAGTAACAATAAAATAAATACACATTCGCACCTGTATGAAATATTTACTTTCAGTCTTGGAAACCCTAAGTAGGTAAAACAAGGCTCAAGAGATCCAAGCGCTTCTCTGCCGCGTCACAGGTCTCCAGCGACTCCAACTGCAATTCGCAAAAGTTCAGAGTTTATGATTCGGGGTAGATTATAGAGATGATTGGGGCAGGGTAGGGATAGTGATTGTAGGATTGGATTAAGATTGTGAATAAGGTTCAGTTGAAGTATTGAAAATCTGAATGGAGTACGTTGAGGTCATGGTATAAGGTTTTGTTGGTTACGCAAAATGGAGCATTTACAATTGTTGGAAGGACTTTTGATTGAAAGGGCTACGCGTACGCTGTTCCAAAATGTTTGTGTCTCCCAAAGTTTTTAAAGTCTGCAAGTTCAAATTGGTTTCAGTATTTGTCTTGTTTCTTTTTAATTGAAATATGGAATTTTGTATTTAGCAGTCTTTATAGCTGTCCAAATCGTCGGTTAATTTCTCATATTTTAAGCCTAAAGTGTGTTATCCATGTTAGTCTCTAGGCAAGACGTTTGTTATTTTTTGTTAACGTTTATTTTTGACGTTATTTATTGTCGTTTGCTATTATTCAACCTATTTATTTGTTTTAACCTCTTCTTCTGCAGTGTTCTTTCCTTAGATGACCAGAACTGGGGCTAAAATGAGGAATTTAGTTTGTTGTCCTCCAGGCTTCTATAGAGCATCCCCTATTGAATTTATAAATAACTTATTTATTTGCTTTTGACTTATCTGTTTTAACTTATTTGTATATTTTTAAATTATTTATTAATTCTTGACTACTTTCTTTTTTACTTTATTACTATTACTATTTTATTTTAATTTATTCCTACGTATTCATTTACTCATAACCTTGTTTTATTGTGTGTGTTTTTTTTTGTGTGTGCATGGTAAACATGTTGGCATTTGATTATTCCATTAATTTAAATAAAACTTGTATAATAAATATAATATTTGGGATGTAGCTGATGTGGTCTCATGGGATAATAAGTTATATGGGGAAAAATGTGTCTTTATTAATTAATTTATGGTAGTATTTATATTATATATATATGACTGATTGGTATGCGGAGTCATGTAGCAAACCAATATATATGCGTAACATTGAATGTGAAATAATAAACCATTTCTTAATACTGTAATATAAACTTTTTGTCTTTTATTCTGTAGTGGTCCCACGGAATCATAGCTTGACCCTCTCACTCTGGATAGGATAGCTTGGTTACCTGAGGGATAGTCCCACCGTTTGCCAGAAATGACGAAGGGAGGGATTATAAAAAAACAGTTACTGATCAAATAGTTACCTCGAGTAAATTATTATTTGTGTATTTATTGACATATCATATATTCTATATATAAATAAGAATAAAATATATCCTAAAATAAGAATTGAATATAAAATAAAATATAAAACTGTAGATCTGTCAACAACAGATGTATATCCGAAATCCAATAATTGCATAAACTATAAAATAGATTATAATAGTTATAAAGAATAACTTTGATTTGACTAAACTGTATAAATAATACTCTACTATATATTTCAAGTCACTAGTAAAAATTTAGTAGAATTTTTTATTCATTTTTGGTATTTTTTTAAATTTATATTAATACTAATACCT
>NW_027106117.1:778158-789436 GCF_000696795.3 Halyomorpha halys | reverse complement strand
ATATATCTTTGTTATTTTGTAAAATAAATTGGTCAAAGTGGTTTGGCAAGTCGGTAAATAGTGTTTCTCCAGAAGGAGTAAAGCTTTCCTATAAAACTAGACAGTTTGATTAAAGGTATAGTAATTGTTTAATTATCCAAGTGAAGTTCGCATTTTTTATTATATAAAAAATATATTAACTCTAATGTTTAGTAATGTATTCTTCATTATATGCTACTGCCAAAGTTTGATAAAAATTGTAATTTAAAAAAAAAAATGTTTTACCCATATAAATTTAAAAAATAAAGCCAGGAAAGACAAAACAGGCTTTAAAATAAAACCAATCTAAATAAAATAAAATAACATAGTGACTTCATTATGATCTGTTTATTTTGGAAGAATACAAATATGCTTTCCGGCTTTAGTTTATGTAAAAACTGTTTTTAAATAGAAATGTATCAACTTATCGAAAATTAAACATTTTGAAACTAAGGGTCAGGTAGTTAATTTTTTATAGCTTTAGGAAATATTTTTTCGTTTTTATTTTTTATATAACATGTTAAATTCCTATTCTTATTGGTTTAAAAAAATAATAAATTTTTACTTGTTTCCTTTTGTGATATGTTTGTAAAATTTATTATTATAAAAAAAAAGGGGGGGGAAACAAAAACAAAACATCTTGTTATTTCTTTGTGCTCCCCTCTAAACAAGTAAAGTAAATTATTATTTTAGAAAAAAAATATTTTTTGTTACATATTTTCATTTTAGGGCTTTTACAAACGGCTAGTATACTAAAAGGGCAATTATTAATAGAACGGTAAACTTTTTTTTCATCAGTGTATGTGGTTTTTATTATAATACATATTGTTTTTAAAAATCATCGGTTAGTGAAAGGAGAAAAAATAGATAAATTATAACATTTACAAAATTAGTATTAAGAGAAAATTATGAAAGAGGTGTTGCGATAATGTTGACAATGAACAATGTGTTTAAAATTGGAATAAAAACGTTATTTTAATTTAATGCAATTTTTGTAGTCAATTATAACTTTAGTTTTATTTGGTTACATTCCTACATTTATTTTTTTTATTTTATAAATTACCGAGAGATATTAATATATAGTATATATTAATATAGTAGTAATAAAGCAAAAAGATTTTGAAAAACTTTTTAAAAAATCCTACAAGAATCGCCCAGCTTCGTCAGGGCTAATCCTGATATAAAAAGGTTAGGACTGATGATCAGGATGAGGATTTTTACATTAGGGTTAGCCCTGACAAAGTCTTGCAAAGTGGGGTGAAACGTTGGTTAACATTAAATAGTTTTTCTATTCTGGAATTTTTTTTTTTTTTGGAAATGTGATTATATGGTTAATATGGTTCATTCATAAAGAAACATTAATTTTAAATTTCACAATACATTAAAATTAGACATATCAATAAGGGGGTAATAAAACAAATATAATAAACTTGTTGATATGGTCCAAAGAGGTAATGTCCAATATAGCATTGGTTTGTGCTACAGAGATAGATGAATGCGCTAATAGTGAAAGACAATAAATTAAATAATTTATTGTAAAACAATTTTGAACTATGATTATATAGATGACATGACATCAATAGGGAAATTGAAAATATGTGGTAAATATGACTACAAGAATTTTAAATATACATATATAGCATAGATAAAAATTGTTAATAAGAATGACTAACTTAATTTTAGATTGGAGGAAGATAGAACCCCCTGGGTTTTGTTATTGTTATCGGGCCCTGAAGAAGCCCTGCAAAATGGGAGAAAACGGTTAGCAATTAATAGTTTTCTTTTACTATTTTGATACCTTTAATGACCGCCACCAGGACTTTCTTCCTCCAATCTACTTCATGGTTAAATGTCTTCTTTCAACTTAATTTTAGGATTGAAAAGGTGCATGAGTATGGGACAATCGTCCCGAAATGTTGTGCAATGAAAAATATAGAATAGATTATATTCATCTTGGAAGTTTTTTCACCTCAAAAATTTTAAAAAGTTTTGTCTACCCCTTTGTACCTTTATTGAAAGGCACCCGGACTATCCTCCTACAATTAGTAAATGAAATTTGGTCTGCCGGCTTCTGGTCTTATAATTACTAAGACAAATTTTGGCTTTTTACTGCATATTTTAACAATACATACCACATATTGTAAGGCAGTTTACTCAATGCTTCAGGTTTATATAAAGTATAGAATTTAGACTTTGATTGCCACCTATCGTCATCAAGTAGTCAGATCTTAACACCCTTGCTGCCTTTTATTGAAGAATCTTCTCCAAGCATAAGAATAAGTACATAAATAAAAAATTGGAACTATTTTATGCATTGGTGACTCACTGATATTTGTTCCCAGAGCGGACGGTTTTACAACGACAGACTTAAACGCGGTAGCGTAGACAAAGAGATGAGCTGGACGTATGCCCAAGTCGAGGGCCCTAGACGCCGGCATCTGTCGCTTCCATTCACACACTGCCACTCGTATCTTGATACCGCCAGCGGTTTTATTGCACCTCATGCTAAATAAAACCTTCTCCTCTGTTATCGGTTCAATAAATTGCGTCATTAAAAATCTTTATGGCGGCTTAGCGAAGCTCCTCATAAAATATTCCCTTTATAAAACGTGTTAATAAAGGCTATAACTGTTATGAATGCGTTTTAATTTTCTTTTTCTTAATGTTTTAAAAATATTTCAATAAATATCAAAGCTGTCCCTTGAAAATTCATTGTTCATAATTACAGAACGGATTTTCGTTCCAGTCAAATAGTATTACGTTTACAATTTAAATAAAATAATTTGTACCCTATTAAAATCTCAAAACACTCTTTATTACTTCTTTAAATTCCCAACGTTTTCTTCTTAAATCTTAAATTATATCCTAAAAATAAATTTATACTTCAAATCGAACAATTTTTTTAAACAATTTATATTTAATGGTATTTGCATGTGATGAATGTATTTTATTCAGTTGATCATAATGGAGTGATACATGCATGTAGAGAAACTACCTATTGGCAGTACTATAATAATATTTCTACATTAGAAGGTCTCCCGAGGCCATCTTCTTTTCAGTCTCCTCGGAGGATTGTCAGGAACGGAAGAGAAAGCAAGGCTAGAAACTAGTTGGTTTAGGTGGTTAGGAAGATAATAATGGAAGGATTGATATCTGGTTCGAGCTAGATCGGGTACATATGGAACATTAATGTCCTTTATTTATAATCTTAATATTTTCTTGAGACTGGTAATTTTTTAAAAATAAATAATTCAAATTTTATCCATTATAGTCTCAAAACCTTTTATTTTTCTTACAAGTCCGACGTTTCGACCAATCTGCCCATCTTCAGGGACAATCTTAATACAACTTTGAAACTATATAATTTAATAAACTCTAACTCCATGCAGGCTATTCTGCCCAGGTCAAAAACATAAATTTCGAATTAGTCAAATATTCACTTAAAACTAAATCAAAATCATTTATCATCAGACACTATTCCTTAAAACTTTTATCACAACCTTGTTGATGTTTTTGACCTGGGCAGAACAGCCTGCATGGAGTTAGAGTTTTTTAAATTATATAGTTTCAAAGTTGTATTAAGATTGTCACTGAAGATGGCCTGATTGGCCGAAACGTCGGACTTGTAAGAGAAATAAAAGGTTTTGAGACTATAATGGATAAAATTTGAATTATTTATTAATGTCCTTATTTGTGACAAAGTAAGGAACATTAAGGATTTTTCGAAGGATTTTGGATTGTAAGGTTTGAATACGATAAGAATTTGAAGGTTTAGTGGAACCTCAAAGCTCAACTCCATATGTCCTCATAAATTAATTCATTGATGACTTGCGCAGAATAGCTTGCTAAAAGTTTTTAGATGTCAGGTGTAAAGTTATATTTAAGATTGTCCTTTTTGATGCCAAGGTTGGCCGAAACGTTGGACATTTAGAGAAATAATAATGAGATTTAACTTATAAATTACAAATTATTTTATTTAAACAATAAAATCAGTCTCAAAAAAGTGACTAGATTATATATAAACTAATTTACATTCCACTTTTTGGTGTTTCCATACTACCACGATATGAGTTTTTATCTGCACAAAATTGTATGTTTTACTCTTTTTGGGCTAGATTTTAATATTTGTTGCTTGAACTAAATTCCTCGTAGTATACACGTGTAAATATATTTATACTAATAATTTTTTTTCCTTATTTAATTTATAATTTAAAATTTACAAATTTGAGATAAATCAACGTATTGATTAACATATGAACGCTGGAATTCAATATAGAAAACGTAAACAAATGTGAAGAATAGTCTTGGAATAGTATTAACCAGTGGGCTTTGGCTAAAGATGAAAAATTCTCTCAAGAATAAGCTTGTTAAATTGAATGTTTGGTGTTATTTTTTTTAACTTTGATTCGCAGTCCACTTTTGTACATACTGCCTTGCATATTTTTTCAAAAACTATAAATTTAAAAAAATTTAAAAGTTGAAAAATTGAATTCTAACCTTCATAATAGAAATATAAAATCGTTCAATGCAATTAGTGAATTCTCGTCAATTACGGTCAAAGTTTTAGGTTTTTTATCAGAATAGTTTAGTTTTTTATCTATATTTGCATAAATGTAGAGAGTATTTAGTGAATTTAATGTGATACATTGGAGTTCTATCCAAGGGCAGATTCTCCACATGTTTGTATCATGTAATTTTATCACTAGTAGCAAATTTACTTGTTGTTTATATTTTATACTGTTGTAAATAAAAATAAATAAATCATAAAAAAAAAAAATTATTCAAATAAGGTTAGGTAACCATTCCACGTACTGATATTATAAATTAAACAATAAGGATTATTATTGCAGGATACGGGTGCATTTTGAGTTTTATATTGCACCCTTTTTCCGTTTTATGCTGTACAAAAAAACCGGTCTCTACTCATAATTAAAGATAAATTGTTATCATAACCGAAGTAATTTCACAAAGGGACAAGTTTACTTACTAGAAATGAAAATGACTTGATATGAATAAAGATCTACCCTTTACACACTTAACAGTTGTACTGAACTAATTTCAAAATATTTATCCTGCGGGTAGGAAAGTAAGCACTTATGAAGCGCAAATATTTTGACAAATGCTATCAAGGGGGGGGGGACTAGGCGCTGTAGAATGTATCAACAGAATTATTTTATTTCCTCAGGCATTGATAGAAGTACAGTTTGTTGATCTTTTCGTAAAAAGTTAAAGATAATTACAGAACTCTTTACTTTGCATTCTGCGTTAAATAAATATTTATTTATTAAAATATTTCTTTATCAATAATTTCCTACACAGGAGACTGAAGTTATCATGATTTCGAGGTTAATTCATATCACCTTGAGGTTCCTAGGCGATTCAAACCGTTAAATTATTGTAAATAACATTTTTAGTTTTTTTGTTATCTATCCATGAATATTATAATATTAAAATACAAATTAAAATGATTGAGGAAAAGCATTATACCAACAACCGTTTTTAACTAAGTTAGTGTAAATAAAAAAGTGACAATCAATAATTTTTGCTGGAGATAAAAATACAATAAAAATTGTCCTTACAAACAGCTGGGTATAAGAGAGGAAAACAAAAATCAAATAATTACAAGTACTTCCATAAGTTGTATTCATTAAAATATATTTTAATCATAGGACTGGGATGTATTATACCTGGTTGAAAATGACCTATAAATTAGGGTCAAAACATTACAAATATATTTAAAAAATATGTAATGTAGAAGAGTTATAAAAATGTTTATTGCTATTATTAGAATATAATATTATAGATTTTTATTAGAAAATGTGGTCCAAACGATTTACCTTGATCATTTGATATTTATTAGCTGAAAATGAATGTCACTGTAAAACTAATAACTAAAATAAACTTGTTTTCAATACTATAATATTATTAAGTAGTAGAGATTTTTTGTTAGAAATTATAATCATGAGAGATAGTTGACCGTGGATGACTTATACGAAGAGAAGATGGTTGAGGGGCCCGGTCAAAATAAAACACAAATAAGTTGAAGTAACTTATTTAATCGTGCCAACGTTTCGGCCAGAATTTCTAGCCTTCATCAGGGCTAAGAACAGAACAAGGTAACAACCAATGAATACAGAAAATAAAAAAGGAAATATGAACAGAATGACATAAAGTAAATAATTGTACAGAATGGATTTAATGAAATAAAGTGATGAGAGAAGTGGAAAATAAAATGTATAAATAGGTAACTGAACAAGTAGGTAAAATAATATAATTAAGGAAATTATATATAAAAAAGAAGTTATATAATGCAAGGCAATATGAATATATTAGTTTATTAATAGTTTAAAACTTAAAATATGGAAAGAAAAATAAAACTGAGAGAAAGAAAGTATATGTAACCATAATATAAGACTTATAATTGTTATAAAGAAGACAAATATAAGTAAAGTTTTACAAAAGAAATGAATAGAAAAAAAATTGAAAACAATAATAATATATGGTGAACGTAAATAGTTACGTGGATAAGGAAAATTGAGAAAGGAATAGAAAAGAAGGGGGGGGGGGGTAAAATAAAGATAGACGGATAAAATAGAATAAAACATAAAACGAACCTGTTAGCTTGAAATCTTACCGCCAAGTGGGTTCTGCGCCACAAACGGCAAGACTCTGAATTAAAAAATACGTTACAGAGATGACAAAGTGTTTTTTAAGAGGAAACGTTACAAGTGGGTAAAAAATAAAAAGTAAAAAGTAGAAAATATTTAGAAGTGGAAGAATTTAGAATATTTCCTCTTCTAAATATTTTATTTATTTGTGTTTTATTTTGACCGCACCCCGAATACAGAAATTATATTTTGTCTAATTTTTCATAATATTCAAGAAAGGCTAATTATAAGAAGACATGTATGATAGGTATGCCAATGAACCTTAGTCAATCTTTGTGAACTTAACACAAACGATACTGAGCTACAACTCTGATCTGAATGATTTTTCTAACCACAAACATTATATTCACATGCAAAGAGATTAAAGATGTTTCGAGTCGACCGAAAGTCTGTAAGGCCCCCCTCATAATGTTGGCACTGGATTCTAGTGGCCTATGTTGCTAGAAGTAAAAACCTACCTCCTCTAGCACCCTCAGTGGAAGACACTAAAAGCATGAGAGAGCCGTTTTTCTCTGAGCAACTAGTAATTTTTTTGTTCCTATTCATCATCGCAATAATGAGTAAGCAGACATTTCTGGAGTGCTCCTCGGCAATCGAGGAGAGGAGAAATAGAGGGACGCGGAGAAGAAAAAGGAAGCAGGGATAAGATTATTTTTCTATCAATTATGTTTTATTTTTCATCGCAATTAATTTATATATACAGTCCTCTACAATACACGACCAGCCAGTCAAATGTGAAGTAACCCTTGGCCTTAAGTTGAAGGCGCACTTCATATAGAAGATATAAATATTTTCTCCATTGTTACAACTCATAATACATAGATATATTAGTACACAAACAGAGCCTCTTACAGTGTATAGGTACCTGCGAATAATAGAATCTTTGTGATAGAGGAAATTGAGATCAATTGTATCAATGTGATGTCAATGGGACAGGCATGACCTCAATGCTATTTTCATGTACGGACTAAAGGCCATTGTCTCAACCCTAAGTCCCATCAGCCTTGCGGTATTGTGTCCTTGTATACTGTCCATTTTGCAAACAATGCTTCAAGTACTCTCATTCTTTACAATATAAAATATAATCAGGACGATTAAAGAGTTCAATTTTATTTCTCTCTTATTTGAATCAAGGAATGTAATGTAACTTACATATTTTATAACTGTTGATAGATTAAAAAATATGTGACATATCGAAAAAATAAAAATGTTCGTTTCATAAAACCCTTTAAATAGAAAAAATCTCTTGTGAATCGGGCATCAAACTAATTTCATCCACCATCCCGGAAGGCAAAAATTTCAAACAATAAATTTTTATTTTTCGGTTGCAATAAAAATTACTATTATAGGGTTATAATATAATATAATCAATAAAAATTGATATGCTATTAAGAATAACGAATTTCATCTTTGTTCTTGCCGTGAATACAACAGTTTAACAAAAATTGGAATCGAAAAAGATCGGGCACGCTCGGCTGTCACTGATCTCCCAGTCTCTGAACTGCTCTTTCTATTTTTCTCCTTTTATTAGTTAACAAATTCTTTTATGGTTCATATTTATATATATTTTATTACTTTTAGCAATGCAAAATGATTAATTATTTAAAATAAACTAAATTAATACTTGTTTAGAGGATATTTTTTGGAAATTCGGCATTTAAACCACCGTAAATTATTTCAATTAGGATTAGACCTAACTGAAATTAAAGATCTTTTAGTTTTACATAGATATGCTGTGTTTAATCAAAATCTTTGGAGCCGTTTTTAAGAAAGTAGAAAAAATGTATAAAATCGGTTTAATTAAGTAGCACATCCAGTTAGTCATTTTTATCGAAACATTTTTTGCAACATCCCAAGCATACTCTTGTCTTAAATATGTACACTCAGACTATTCGTATTTTGGGCTTAGATGATAAACCAAACATTTCCGGGACGAACTCGAATTCAAAATTTTGCAGGATCGCAATGCTTCACTTAACTATATATTCTATACATAGATAAGTGAAAGTACCCTGCTAATAAAATGGAAATGGATTTATTGAAGTATATTTTACTGAACATTTCATATTCCGGGTCGTGTGAGGTTTTTTTTGTGATGCAGGTCACATCTATGTGTTAATCAATATGAAATCTTTGGTTTTAAATTTGGTTTATGGTGTAGGCATTGTGATTCTTTTGAACTTTTCTTCCTAAAACACAAAATTTTAAGCATTCAATGTACAATTTAGAAACATTCTTGGGAACTTTTATGATAATATTTTTTTATTAATTTTCTCTTAATATTTGGGTTCATCATATTCATTTATATAAACTTTTCGTGGCTTTTTTTTTCATCTTCAGGATTACCGTAAATTTCTTCATCATTTAAACTTGTCTTGAAATGGATGTGTTCATCAAAAACGTTCTTCCACATATATACATTATGTATAAACATATTATTATCATTATTTGCCATATAACGTATATTAAATCCAATTTAATTAAAAGTAACTTAAATAAATGAACCCCTTACTTCAGCAACGGTGTGGTAAAATGGTTTACAATGTAGTCTCTAGTGGACCAGATATACAACTAAAAATATTAATGAATTTTTTTTGGATATATCCATAGATATAAACGTTATCACAACTCTTCGGTAACTGTCAATTTAATTATTCAATTCCATCGGCCTCCTTGTATCTTACTAACTCCTTTAGGTGAAATCCGAAACCCGAATAACAATAACCTTCTTTCCATTCGACAAATCCTTCATTGACTGTGCAACTTATATGAAATTTCAGTCTATTTCCAGTCAATGATGTTCCCTTAAATCTCACATTTTTATCCACATCCTATCTCTCCAAGATTCCTGATCCCTTCTGTTTTAATCGATACACACGGACATTCATAGGTATATATTAAATAGAATAATGTATTTTTTTAATGATATGCAGTTATAAAAAGAATATATATATAATAACGTGTTGTAACTAATTTTGTAAATTATCTAGAAATTATCCTGACTTTGTCAGTTACTTATATCAGTATATATATATATATCCTGGATATATATATATATCCTGGGTACGATTAGTAGTCTGCTCACTTATAGCAACCCACTTTGAGCAGCATTGGTTGTTATTCTACTATTTATATATTCTGTTAATATTTAAATAGTGCTGATCAAGGTCAAAATCTTAGATCAGGCTCTGCTGTGGGCTTATTTAATTGTGGTGCGGTTGAAAGGTTGGATTAAGAAGAAAAATTAATCGAAAAATATTACTGATTTTATAAAGGATATGGTCAGGGCTGCGGTCAAGAAGAATTTATCAATAAAAAAAAAATTTAAACAATGAATTATCTGGACATACGGGTTGAGCTTTGGGGCTCCACTAAACCATCAAATTCCTCTAGAATCCAATCCTTTCAGATCTGAGAACCAGTCTTTTCCTTGGGCCATTCCTTTCCAGCTCTTTCCCCATCTTTGTCGATTTTGTCTATCCATCTTGTGTTTGGCCTCCCATATGGTCTCTTGCCAACTATATTAGCATTCATTTTAGTGTAGAGGCGTCCTGATGGATTGCTTCGAGCCACATGTCCCGCCTCATCTCTCATCTCCTGTTCACTGCTAGTTCTCCTTCGTATGTAAAAGCAAAAAAAAAGTGATCTGGGATGTATCAGATAAATATACTACAGATTTTACTTTTAAAAGGGAAATAGAATATGCTATACCAAGAAATCTCTGCCTAAATAAAATCATTTTATGGAGACATCATCCCAAGGATAAGATAATTTGTATTTCATTTAAAAATATTTCTATGAAACTATTTTGTTAATTTTTAGATAAATTGCAATTCTACATCACCGTTTTCTGACTTGATGGATTTATATATCCTACATCCTTAATTATTTTGATTATTCAAGAAACACTGAACGCAGGCGCTACGCCCACCCGTTCATAGGGCACCGGTGGAAGAATGGGCTGGAGGTAGGAGAATAAAACGGCGATGAAAAGGGGTAGAGCTATCAATAACACTATTTGAGGGCAGTCAGCTGAAGTGGCGGGGGGACAAAGGTCTTTGTTTCGAGCGGCTGTCGAGTGGAGAGGTCAGTTGGTCACCGCTACACCTACGCCCTCTCTGCTCTCTTCGCTCGCCCTAAATCCTTTTTACTAAACAATGCCCACTCGTAGCTATTATTTATACCAAAACAATACCGGTCAATTACCCCTACATCTGAGGCACACAACATCGACCTCCTGCCAAACAATCTTGTGTCGACAAGTATTTGCAGTCATAATACGTACTTACCTTATAATATAGGTATGGTTCTTAATAGATAGGTAATAGTAAATTTTCAGGGGGAGCCTAAATATCTCATTTTCTTTATTTCTGATGAGAATTTTAATTTGTAATTTGTAATAGTTTATTGATTTCCAAATTGAAAAAAAATTAATTCTTATTTTTGCTAGGAACGAAAGTAGAGGAAATATTAAATTTCCTAAAAAAATTTAATTTATAGAGAAAATCCAGATTAAATTTTTCGTTAGGTTCAAACATAAGTGTTGAAGTTACAAAAATTCCCTCTGGAACATGACCAAAAGAATCCTAAAA